>NC_080571.1:156801803-157001803 GCF_030247185.1 Malaya genurostris
ATTTTGTTCAAGTTTTCTTGAAAACTGCGGACGTATAGATTACGTTCACAGTTGATTTGTTTACGTTTTGACCACGGTCAATACGAGCACATGTGTTGAAGAGAAGAAAAAAACACCACCGCCATAATATTTACAAAAGTGGCCATACTAGCATGAAGGCCTAAGAAGTTTTTTTTTTTGCCTTCGTTGAAGAGACACGAATACCACGACCAGCTGAACAGTTAGCACTGGCATAATGATCATAAGGTCAAGGTGACCAACCGAAACCAACGCGTATGAGCGAAGGAATCGATAATCTGACGCATTATTTTGCGAATAAGCAAAGGTAGCCGTCTGACATAACAAAGCAAGTCAGCGAGCTAGGCACCAGGAGTGCATGCCACGAGGTATATATATTTAAAACGGTGGTGAACCAACCCGTATGGGCGGAGCCTACCGAAAAATGCGTTGCTAGGCGACACACCAAAACAATCGCGGCCATATTTGCGGCTAAAAGTCGGGCAACCGAAATAAGAACATAGCACGGGGAAAAGAGGCGGTCCGAGAGAATAATAATAATAAGCCGACATTGACTTTGAGACGTGTACGGTAAACAATAACGGTCAACCACGAGTATGGTATGATGTTTCGTTGCAGCATATGCCGTCAATGAATTTAATTATTATTGAAGTTATCAAGAAAGCTATTTGTTTCAGGACCACTACACTTTCCGCCAGGTGTGTGTTTTGTTTTTTTTGGGAATTTTAATTAAGAAAATGTGGGTCTATAGCAAGGACTCGTGAGAAATTTTAAGGTGTCCCCGCAAATGGACAGACTGAGCGAAATCGAAGAGTACATAAAAAGAGAACACGATAATGTATATAAAAACAAAACACGACCAAGATCATTACAAGGCGTGTTAGGAAAACTCAAGCGCTGAAAGAAGCCTTCGAGGAATATACCAATCTAGTGGAGCGTTGCGAATTTCGCTTAACAATTGATGATTGGAACCATTTAACAGATCGATATAGTATTATAAAGGAGAAGTATAACTCCTCGATAAAGATATTGGGCGGTTCAATCGTAATAGACCCAAATCCAGACCGCCCAGCAACACGCAGAGGAAGCATATCTGGGGAAATTATCAGAAAAGAGACGCTAATAGAACGACGGAGAACTCAATCAGGTGGTAGGAGTGAAAAATTGCAACGCGAGCAAGGAAACAGTAGTAGCGAAAGCGGAAATAACAAAGATAAAGAAGACAAAATGCAGGGCGTAAACAAAGAATATAAATTTCCTATGCAAGAGGCGATACAGTGTATTCCTGAGTACCAGGGTAACGCTGACGAACTAGAGCCGTTTTTGGTCCAGATACAAGTCCAGATACAATATTTTGCAGATGATATACCGGAAGGAGAAAGCGAAAGACCACTACTCAATATCGTATTAATGAAGTTGAAGGGGAACAATATCGTATTAATGAAGTTGAAGGGGAAAGCATCCGGATATATCAATAAAATACGAGCAAATAAATGGGAGGCTATGTTTCACAACCTAAAACGTGCAGCGCCCTTAGCAAATTTTCCTTCGAATTTGCTAGTATTGTAGAAAAAGTAGGAAATTGTGAAGGAAACTCTCATATCAGCGTAGCTGCAACCTTCAAGTATAAAATTTGTTATTGAAGCGTGCACATTTGCGAGCATTAGTCATCGCAACGATGTTTAAGAAACTTTGTTATAAAACCATAGACAGTTCCGAGCATTAGTCAGCACAGTAATGTTGTAGAAAACAAAGTTATTTTCACGGACACTGGTCACTGCCTCTGGCATAGTGACAGAGGTCTCGACATTCGGTAGAAGCGCAGCAGTGTTGTAAAAACAAAGTTATTTTCACGGACACTGGTCACTGCCTCTGGCCTAGCGACAGTGGTCTCGACTTTAGGTAGAACTTCGGGAGAAAGTCGGATGAACTTTCTACTTGAAATCACAAGCTCGGCTTGTACTAAAATCTTCGGGCTTCACCCGAAAGTAAATGTTAGGAGATTAAAAACCCCTAGTTGGGAAGAGTTAGAGGGCAGTTCAATTTTAACGAGTGCGCGGTAGATAGCCGTTGGTCTCGGGCGTCGGCCCGTAGACAAATTAGTAGCAGTTAAGTCTCAGAGTGCGCGGAAAATATCCGTTAGTCTCGGGCGTCGGCCCGTAGACAAGTTAAGGGTAGTTCAGTTTTTGCTTCGAGTATTCGGGTTAGTTCAGATTCAATTTCTGAAGGCATCTAAAGAATTGAGTGAAAGATTACTGTAATGAGTGAAGATTTAACAGTTTCATGTGCAGTGTTTGATATTCATATGCGAGAAGAACAAAGTAGTTAGAAACAACCAATGCTCGTGTCAGGGTAGTGTTGATAATGTACGACAACAAAAGTATGTGTTGAAGAATAACTTCTTTTATTAATGTAAGCAAGTAAATGTTGAGACATATATTCGACGAGATCACCATGAAGTGTTGTGAATAGATTTGCAAACTCGTGGAGTATGCAATAGACTGTACTGTAGTAGGACATACGTTCATATGTGCATAAACCTAATGATATGCCGAGCTTAGTGAGACTGCGTGAAGTGTTAGCCTTATTAACAATCGTTAGTGACTTTTTGTTAGATTGTAGGATTCCTAAAACAGCCTAATCCTGCACTATTGAGAATAAGTAGCTGTTAAGTGAAAAGCACAGAAAAGATTGAAACTCAAAAAAAGTGAAATTCGTGATATTAAACTCAAGTACATGGGTGAATCAATACAATGACATAAAAGAGAAACCGAATTGAAGAGTATTACTCCGTATAGAACTGAAAGAAACATTCTCTCCGTTATTCCTCTTCCGCCACCGCTCGGCCGGAAGCTATACAAGTGGTGACAGCGGTGGGAAAAGAAAAAGTACAGAAATCCTTCGCAGAAATAGGATTAACGATTCATTTTATAGCAGGATTATCGAATGAAAGTTTAAAACATTTAGCCAAAAATCATAGGCAGCTTAAGTTTCAAGAAATAATAAAATTCCTAAAAGAGGAGGCGGAGTTCAGCTACTTATTATCAAATATTGAAAATCGGCTGCTATCCTACCATGCAATTGATAAACCAAAACTCTGGACAAACAATAAATATAAATGCTATCCAGGGGAGCAAATCGAAAATTCTTATAAACACAACCGAAGCTTACGCAACGAATATTATCGCAACAATGGGTGCTTAATCGAAGATAACAATTTTTATAATAATCATTTCGAAAACAATTCGAATAAACTATGGGTAAATTGCATGACATACAGTAATAGAAAAATATTTCGAAGATATGATCATAATATCAGGACCAGAAATATGCCTGATCAAATAAGATATGGAGCGTCAAGAAATCCGAATGCAAATTTAGTCAAGCAAACACGTCAAAGGCAAAATTGGGATCGATACGGGGAGAATAGAAATATAACGAAGAGTGATGTGAACAATCACGCCGAAGAAAAAGATAGCGAAAAACGCAAAGAAGGGATATGGGTCAAATTACATAAGACGAAAGACAACGAATTTATGATGTTGTTGAGATCGGCAAACGAACCAAATAACGAGATGCAGTTTCTGGTAGACACTGGAGCATTTGGCAACTTGATAAGTAGACGAAACGCAGAGTACATGGGAGCATATACAATTAATGATAACGAAATCATAGAATATTCCGGGATAACGGGTACTGTTAGAAAAACATTAGGTACCGTAGAACTAAACTTCATCATCGCAGGAAGAGTTTTCCAAACGAAGTTTGACGTAGTGGAGAATTTGACTCCAGGGGGCATTTTGGGAATGACATTTATGAATAAGTATGTGACTAGCATACACAATGACCAAGGGTGGATATGCTTACGGAAAATACCTCTCACCTTTGAACCAAAAACAGAATCATATGCAGCTCGTCAGAAACAGGAGAACAGAGTCTCAAAATACGAGGCAAATAACAAAGTCAAAATACAGGAAAAATATCAAGCGGTTGAACAAACCAAGCTTAGTCCACAGGATAGACTGTGTACTGAAACGACAAAAAATTACACGCGGCAATGGCAAGAAGGTATGCCGCCTCACGAAATGTTAAAAATAGATTGTGCTAAAAACAATCAGTTATTCGTAAAAGTTGCTGCTGTAAATAGACCTAACGAAAAAATTAAATATTTGCTCGACACTGGAGCATTTTATAACGTAATGAGATGGGATACTGTCGCGAAAATAGGATCAGAGAAAATAAACTATAAAGATAATTTATACATTGCAGGCTTTGATGGAACTCAATCACAGACTATTGGGTCAGTAAAAGTCACGTTGGTGATTGGAAAAACTCATTACAGAGTTAGATTTTATATAGTAAAAGATTTATGTGTTCCTGGAATCATTGGAGCAGAGTTTTTAAAGATATACACAATTTATGTCACTCGGTATTTCGAGTACATATGCCTAAGTGTACCAAACGAGCACAATAATGTAGCAAATATACCAGTAACAGGAAAAGAAAAGGTACATGCAACTGAGCATTATGGGATGCGTCCTGCAGATAAGGATGAGTACAACATTGAAATATCAACCCGCATAAATAATGAAAGAAATAATGAAGTAAATGATAATAATGAGAAGCTAAAGATATCTTCAAACAGTGCAACTAAAGTAAAGAATAATTTTGAAATAAAAAAATCTCCTAGTAGAAATAGGACAACCGAAAAACATATTAAAACTGATGCCAAGAGTGTCAAAAATGAAGTAATTATCGTCAATGCTGAAGTCTTGGAAGGCAGTTTAGCGAAGCATAATAAAAAGCACGTGAATAAAAATGATAACATTAATGCATCGTATCAGAGCAACTATGAGTTATACAAAAACGACTATCGTTCAGATAGTATGCTTCCACGTTGTGGAACTAATATTACTAATGAAGAAGAAAAAGATTATATAGACAGAGAGATTGACGAGGAAGACAAATGTTTCCTTGATTTAGATTCAAATCAAGACGTAATTCTTACGGAAAATAAAAGGTACGGTCAAATAACTGGTCGAGACCGAACGGAAAAAGTATTAGAATCACTAAATATGAATCATCTAAAAAGAGAAAATTTTAGGGATATAGAGAAGATTATGGCATCATATAGCGATGTATTCTATCTGAAGGGGGATAAATTAACTATCACTGATGCGGCAGTGCACGAAATTGAGACCACGTCAAACGTGCCTATCAACAAACGGCAATACAGATTTCCAGAAGCTACAAAGAAGCACATTAATGAAGAAATTGAAGAAATGCGTAGACAAGGTATCATACGGCCTAGCAAAAGTCCGTGGAATGCACCAGTCCTATGCGTTCCCAAGAAAGACGATGAATTTGGTAACAAGAAATACAGAATCGTGGTTGACTTCAGGGCTTTAAATTTAGTTACGAAGCCATTTGTATACCCAATTCCACTAATTGACGAGATTCTAGATAATCTTGGAAACAGTAAATATTTTTCTACCTTGGATTTAAAATCAGGGTTTTACCAAGTGCCAATCAACTCAAAAGATGCAGCCAAGACAGCGTTTTCAACTCCAAAAGGGCACTTTGAATTTACAAGAATGCCTATGGGCCTACGTAACAGCCCGTCGACGTTCCAACGATTAATGAATACAGTACTTTATGAGATAGAAGGGGTTAAAGCAATCGTCTATCTGGATGACATAATTGTTTTCGGTGTTACTATGGAAGAACACAATGAAAACTTACGCAAAGTTTTAGAGGCTCTCCGCCGACATAATTTAAAAGTCGAGCCAGGTAAATGCCAAATTTTGAAAAATGAAATAAAGTATTTAGGACATGTAATTGACAAAGAAGGAATTCGTCCGATGGAGGACAATATAAAAACAATAAAAGAGATGGCGGCACCAAAAACAGTCAAAGGTGTTCGGTCATTTTTAGGAACAGTAAATTTTTATGGAAAATTCATACCGCACATAGCAGAGAAACGTAAACCTTTGAACGATCTCTTGCGAAAGAATGTTAAGTTTACTTGGACAGAAGAGTGTCAAAAATCTTTTGAGGAATTGCGGAATTTTTTAACTTCTGACACACTGTTAGTTAGACCGAACTATAAAGATACGTTCGTGATCACGACAGATGCAAGCGAGTACGCTATTGGAGCAGTACTCTCGAATGAAAAATCGATCGACAGGCCTATTTCATATGCAAGCAGAGGTCTAGTAGGTGCTGAAAGAAAGTACCATACGATTGAAAAAGAGTTGTTAGCCATCGTATGGGCAGTGAACCGCTTCAAACATTTTATTTATAATCAGAGATTTATTATATACACTGATCATAGACCACTAATTTCAATATGGCATTTAAAAGAAACTTCGCCTACGCTAACGCGTTTACGTCTGAAACTTCAAGGGTTGGAAATGGACATTCGCTATAAACAAGGCAAAGACAATGTTGTGGCAGACTTTTTATCCAGACTGCCCGAACAGGCCGAGTCCTTACACCCTATTTCAATAGTCACTAGACAGCAAAAGCGTCAACAGCAGCAAGCAGAGAAAAATGAACTTGCGAAGCGGAAAGACGCGGAAAATAAAACTTCCCCAAAACAACTGAAAGACGAATCAGGCAGGTTTACGTTATTTAAAAATAAACAAAAGACAGAATGGAATCCGCACATGGACGGATTAGAAAACATCGATTTTGGATGGGACGAAAAGGATGATTTGGGAGCACTCTCATATTTCGAAGAATATGAAATATGCATAAACAACAATGACATCAAATTTGATCTGCTGAAATTTTCAAAACAAAAAACTAACGAAAGTGATTTTGATGGTACTTTCGTAATAGTAAACAGTAGATCAGCATATAAAGAACTAGCCGAGCTGATACACTTACCACACGGTTTAAAAGACTACCTAAATGGAAGAGTATTTTCAATTCCAGATCGTAAAATATGGGGATTGGTTCTAAATGGCTCGAGTAGATCAATAACCGATACAAGAATTCTAATAGATGGGTTAGTAGATGCATTCACTAACTGCCCTGAAGACCTGAAAAATGCAAAGAACATGCAAATTATCTCTTTTCGAAACATGCAGAAAACTCCTGAGGCAAATGTGTTAAGATTTATTGCCGAGAAATTTGATAAAATTTTCACCCTATATGCACCGGAAAAAGACAGGATGTGGGTGCCAGAAAAAGACCGCGAAAGTACATTGAAAGAATTCCACGATGCTCCTCTAGGCGGACATGTTGGAAGTAAACGGATGTTGAAAAGAATGAGTCCACTATTCCATTGGACTAATATGCGGAAGGATATCGAAAATTATGTTAAACAATGTAGCTCGTGCCAGAAAAACAAAATCGGTCGAGCGAACAAAATTCCAATGAGAATTACCACGACATCGTCCGAACCGTTCGAGAAATTGTATATGGACATAGTGGTTCTACCCGAGTCAGAATGGGGGAACAGATACGGACTTGTGATGCAAGACGATCAGACTAGATACTTAATTGTAGCACCGATGGAAAATCGAGAGAGTGCCACGGTCGCGCAAACTTTTGTGAATAATTATATTTGTAAATATGGAACACCCGTCGAATTGGTAACCGATAGTGGAACCAATTTCGTTAGTTCTCTTATGAAAAATGTATGTAAAATTTTAAAAATTAAAAAAATTACTACGAGTACATATCATCCACAAGCAAACTTGGTGGAACGATCGAATAGGGAACTAAAAACCTATTTAAGACAATATGTAGGTAACGAACCGAAAACATGGGATCAATTACTCCCATTCTTCAGTTTCGAATATAATACCACTGTAAATTTCTCAACGGGTTATACACCGTTTGAATTATTATACGGAAGACGGGCGAACATCCCAAACTCCGTCTACAAATACGATAATGATGGTCTCTACTATGAAGACTACGTCAATGAAATTCGATCTACATTTAAACGACTTCACCATCAAGCCCGGGAGAATCTAATTGCATCTAAACACAAGCGCAAAGAATTATATGATAGAAACTCCAACGAATGGCAGCCAATGTGGGGAGACTTAGTGCTAGTAAAAGCCAATCCCACAGGCGCAGGACAAAAGTTGCAATCACTTTGGAGAGGACCGTATGAAGTAGTTGCTCTACCTAGTGAGCAAACAACAACTATAAAGAATGGGAATAGACTAGAAAAGGTACACAATAACCGATTGAAAAAGTATACGGATTGAGAAACGGAACCTAACCACAGAATATTGACATAATTATGAAATTATCCAAGAAACATTAGAAGAGCAACAAAAAAAAAGATTCAAAATGTAGACACAGTGATAAGCGAAAATAAACATATTGTATTAAGAGTTTCATCGGAAAACTGAAGGAAATGGAATAATATTAAGAATATAAGGGAAAGAATAATTGAACTAAGGAAAACTAGGATACAGTTATAACATAGATTAACAGCACATATCATACAATGATACGTTGACATAAGAACGTAACGACAAAAAAACCTAAAACTTAAAACTAACTGGTACGATGCGCTGTTGAAGCCCATGCCGACGACCCTTATAACGGCGCACACGGCGGGCATGACAAATTTGAGAGCACCGAGTTGGGCTGGCTCGATAATAAACAAAAAAAAAATGCCAATGCGAACGAAATTCGACCACGCAGGGGCCCGTAGCAGCTAAAGCTTTATATTATACAATGACCAGTAATTTAAAACTGGGTCAAGTTTGTTTACGATGATGGTTCTTTTGTTTGTCGACCATGACCACGGTCAAGATCGTAGTTTTTTTTTTACTGTTAAATAATGATAGGGAGTCGACGGAAATCGTACTGGAGGGGGGTATTGAAAACAAAACTATTAGAAGCACACAGCGTGTTTGAAAAATTCCTGCGTATGTTAAAAATGATGCGTGTAGAAACATACAACTGAGGTTTTACAAAAATACAAGAGTATAAAAATGGAATAAAGAGTTACTAGTTAAAAAGATAAAGCGGCATAGCGAATTAAAGCCACATTGACAATGGCGAACGAAAATAATATGGAAGGCGGTGGTGCCTACCGATTTCCGATTCTAGAGGCAATACAATGTATCCCGGAATTCCACGGGTCAGTAGACGAATTAGAGCCATTTATTGTGCAAATAGAGTATTTTGCAGAAGACATCCCGGAAGGGGAGAACCAGAATCCACTACTAACCCGTAGTACTAATGAAATTAAAAAGGTAAAACGGCAACCTTTATTAATAGAATAAGAGCCGACACAGTAAAGGATATGTTCAGGAATTTAAGAGACGTATTCGGTTTGAAAATCACAGTAGAAGAGATTTTGATGAGGATCGAAACACTCGAACAACATTATGGAGAACCTTTTGAAGAGTACGCTGAAAGAGCGCTACAAATAATGGAATATATTGACGCTCAGCAAGGGAATCAAGACAAAGAAAAAGGATGTCATCAACGCCAACTGAAAACGACGTGGTATACGGTCTGATATATATTTATATTTGAAAAATAAAATCAAGAGAAAAAAAAACTCTCGAACCTTTTGAAGTTAGACAAAACTACGTCCATCTGAAAAAAAAGAAAAAAAACTCACATAGATACATTCTGACATGGGAGACATGTCATACATAACAATACCTAGCAGGTCGAAAGAGAACAAAAAGGAAAAAAACAAGCGGCTAAGGAGAAATACAAAGAAAAAGGATGTCATCAACGCCAACTGAAAACGACGTGGTGTACGGTCTGAGATATATTTATTTGAAAAATAAAATCAAGAAAAAAATTTTTTACAATGCATCTCTCAATCCCACACTTCGTCGCGAAGACGAGAGCGCAGGACAGCTAATTCTATACCCGGGACCCGTAGGTCCCGAGTCCAAGATTTCCCTCTTCGTATGAAGCGGCGAGAGGCTTCCATAACGGAGATTGAACCGGGCAAAGAATATAACTTACCCGGTCCAAGAACATCACACAGAATACCCAGCTCATCAGGGGTAGCGGGCCCAGGTGTCCGGGAGTAGCTCCAGCGACGGCGAACCCACGCCAGAATCTCCAGCAACAACTCCTTGCCGGACACCGCACGATGTTCACCGAGGGCGATCCTCCCGGCAAGTATCCACCAATAACTGGTGGTATACAAGAGGGATGGACTCACCCATCGATTCAGAACAAGCGCCTAGAAAGAAACCGAGAAAAAAAAAATTTTTTTTAAGTTAGTTATGTGGTATTGTGCATTGAGAAAAAAAAATGGAAAAAATATAGGAGTATACTTACATTTAGAATGGCGGTAGGGTGGGGAACAACCCCCACCGCCATCCGATCGACCGAAGTCGGCACCACGTAGCACGTATACGACATTTCAACGACCGAAGAAAGAGAAACTGACGATAACTCATGCGAAACGGCAGGCTTAAATATAAAAAAAAGCCGCGCTAAGGTACGCGAACGCGCGGCGGTCAGTTTGTTTTTGCAAAATCAGCAGAAGCGCGAACCAAACCAGCAGCCTCGCTGTCCAGCCACGGAACTGAATTATAAACGCATGAAATCAATGGCGCTAATGGAAAAAATAAGATTTTATTATACGAAAAAAATCATAATGTACTCCGCCACAAATGATTAGTGAAATTGCAATTTTTTTTGTCCATTTCAAAGCAGGACATTGGAAAGAGAATTATAGAAGAGAACTAGGCGGCTTGGGAAGACGCACCTCTCGAAACTGAAAAAAAAAGAAAACAAAGTCGAATCTCCACACAATTTTACGATAACAATGATTTTCGTCTAAACTGATGGTTATTTCATATAACCACTGATTCATGCGAACCGTACGTCAGACGCTGCAGATTCACGCAAAACAAGGAAAAAAATGAACTACACTACACAACTTCTCCAGAGTGTTAAATCTGGTGTTCGTTTTTTCAAAAGAAATAATGGCATTTCGATCCTCGACCCTTGACCTACAAGACGACAGACACGGGTAGTGCAAAAAAGCAAGTGTTGGTTTGCATCGCAATTTTGGTCAAGTTAGGCATTAAAATTTTTTTTTGACACAATGAATATAACCATAAATTATAAATAGTACGAGCTCCCAATGGAATGGCTTATTTTTATGGCTGTTTTGGGAGACTCATGACCAACCACATGACCAACTAGAAAGCGCCTTAGCCCGGTACACAAAAAGACAAAGCCAAGCATCAGTCTGCAGCGCTGCAGAAATACAGCGGTCCAATGCAAATGGATCAGGGGTCTCGCATCTCCAGGGACGAAGAGAATATCGGGAGTGACCCAAAAAGAGAGTTGACAACAAAATAATCATAATCCAAAGAAAAAAAAATTTCAGCAGCAAAATAATGCTAATAAGGAAACGGAAGCGGAGTCAAGTCGCCAAAGGTAAACCAGGCGACAAGCAAAAAAAAAAAATAAATAAATAAACCAAGCGACCTGCATACAGCAATCGTAACCAAGTAAAGCGCCACCACTGGCACAGAAAAAAAAACATACAACGTGCGCAATTCTTGCTGAAGTACGCGAAAACCACACCGAACGAGGTAATGTATTGGGCGCACAGCCCAAGGAGGTTATGGAAAACACCAGTTACACGAAAAAGTACAGGCTAAACTCGATTTAGAAGCACCTATGAAGCGACTACCATGATACGTGACATGCATGAGATGCGACGTTAACGTCGGAAAACGGTATGACACGTGACAATATGGCCATGAAATATGCATGCAGACGAATGCGCGCGACAAAGCATGGGCGGCGAAAACGCATTTCATATATTTTTTAAGGATTATTAGTATCAGTTGTTTTTTTGTGTACTATAATCTTAAGCAAAAAATTCTTTCATTAACAAATCCAAGAGTTTTCACGTTCGGAATGTGTCTGCTTGTATACATTCCAGTATCATGACGGCTATCGGGGTATTAGGAGAAAACAGCGGAAGTTACGATGGGAATCTCGTGTTACAAAAACTGGGGATAGCGCGAATGATAAGCGGATCATATGATGTTAGGGTGAGTGTAAATTTGGAAGAATTACTAACAATTATGGATAGAACTAGACAGGGGGTACAGTCCCTAATGGGGAACTGCAAAGCTGCACCAAGGACGATAGATCCTAGCCGGTGCAGGGAGTTAATTAAAATGCTAGAGGAAGATAGCAAACAAATATACGACCTCGGAGAAATGATAAGGAGATCGCCGAGGGGAAGGAAACGCCGAAGCGTGTGGAACGCGATAGGGCTAATGGACTCCGAAGATAGGAGAAGAATGGATATGGATATAGATAGGCTAAGAGGCAATGAGGAAAAAATAAAAGAGCTAACGTATCAACAAACAGCAGCCGTCGATTCAATTTATAACTTGGTGAATGAGTCAGTGCATCAGATAGATCTGAAGGCTATTGAAACATATCGAAAAGACGAAGAAATGAAAAACGAGGTTCTCAGGGACATGAACCAAACAGAATCAACAAGAGACTTATTGTTGATGGAAATGACAGCAATAAGAAAAGTAGTGGAATGGCGAAACATCGTACGGAGAATACGTCATAGACAAATACTTGCATTAAAAATCCTAGCCGGGGAGGCGGGAGCAATAGAAATAATAACGGAGCTAGCAGAACCCATGCAATTGCTAAAAGAAATGGAGACACAGGGGAAAAGATCGACGGGAAATACAGACTTCCCGCGAACAGAAAACGGTTATTTAAGTTTGGAAATCTTTAACATGGCCAGAATCACACACATTATGGATGAAAGAGGTATATTGAAAGTAAAACTAGCTATACCACTGGTTACAAAAGCAGAGTTTACGACACTTAGGGGAATAGTTATGCCACGAATGCATGGTAATATAGTAACGCTAACACATCTGAAAAGAAACATAATAATGGTAGAGAAAAACAGGAGATGGGGATATGTCATAGATGATAAGACGTACAAAGGATGCAGTGACTATATTGGGACGAAGATATGTAATATGACTAAAATGGAAGGCAATCTAGAGACAAGCAGCGAGTGCCTCGCAAATATGGTTTTTAAAGGAACGGCAAGGACCTGTGATGCCCGCGCACTCAGGTTAAATCATACAATGTGGTTCGAAACAGCGCGGCCAAATATATGGGTGTATGTGGCGCCAAGATCAACAGAAATTAATATAACGCAAACTAATGGCGAAGGAATTGGAAGAAAGGAAATATTAGGAGTGGGGACTATGGAATTGATATACGGCACGATGCTGAAAACTAGTGAGGTAATCATCGGACACCAGGATAAAGAAGAAGCCGAGGAACCAATATACCTCAGAAAAATCTTGGAGGAGCCGATAGAACAAAAGGAGATATCTAAGCACACAGATATACCGGTATTGGATAAAAAAAACATGCTCTATACGTTTATAAACAACAAACGCCTCTTTGATATAGAAATAGACGTGAAGAAACTAAAGGAAAGAAAAATAGAATTACAGAACATGACTTACGCACCACTGGAATACCCATGGATAAGCATAAGCACGATTATCATAATAAGCCTGAGCATAATAAGTGTCTATTGTCATAAAGGAAAAATTTCATGCTGCAGTAGAACCAACGTGACCAGTAACAACCTAAAGAGCAAAGATAGGCGAATATACGAGGTACCAATAGAACTATGCGAAGTTAAGGTCGCCAAACAAAACAAAAACATAACAAAGAAAATGATATCGAGCCCAATGACAGGGAATATGAGCGCCAACCTGCTATCGCAGGGACAAAAACCGAAACCAGAGATAATAGTAAATTTAGGATTAGGGAATGCAGAAAATAATACGAATACAGACCATATTTACATGGAGCCAAGGATAGAGGTGAAAATGCCTCCAGAAACGGAGATGCAGAAGTCCAACGGAATGAAAGAAGGGCATAAGAAAAGCACAAGGAATATCGTAATAATTTGAGAAAATCTTTTTTTTAAGATAACACATTCAGCACAGAATTAGAATCTAAATTACTCTACAGGTTCCCATTACTATTGGAAAAATATTATAACCCAGATTTGAGTTTATTTTTAGAAAGGAATGGAAGGCAATTTATTTTTAGAAAGGAAAAACAGCAACACGTACCGAAAGGACCAGCTCAAGTAATGGGGGAGAGAAGCTGCGGCATGAGCACTACACAACCGACCAGATGAAAGGACGGCTTCCGAAGCTACGCAAGCAAGGATGGTAAGACACCATTAAAATGAACACGGCATAGAAGCTAGTTGCGGGAAAGGTTTAGAAAAAAAGGTTTAGAAAAGATTCATTATAACCTGCAACAAGCATTCGCATGCCGCAACTTTAATAACAATTTTATATCCACAGACAGACGTATTGTCGACAGACGGGTTGTCGACCTGTATCTACGGGTTAAAAAAGGTGCGAGGTACCTCAACAAAAAAATGTATAAGTAAACATAAAAACCTCTCGATTAATGGAAAAGTACACGAGACAACATATAGACAAATAAATATATCACAGAAACACTTAATGCATAGAAAAAAAAACATAGATTCAACTGATAGAAAGAAGAAATATGATAACGAAAACAAAACAATTTAAGATGCACAAAGATATGATAATAAAAAAAAAAAATACGATGCACAAAGTTATGATAACGAAAAAAATATAAGAGAATATGATGCACAATGCGATTATTAAGAGAAAAAAATATACATATATACAAATAATAACAATCACAGAATAGACAATAGATCACGTAAGACGTTTATAAAAATAATAACAAGCATAGAATAGAAAAATGTTTACACTAAAAGCACAGAATCATACAAAACGAATAAAAGTTTTTTTTTTTTGGAGTCCCGAACTGTGTGTGTGCCCGAAAATAGTCGTCGCAGAAGGAAGGATGTCAGTAGCTTAGCCAAGCTACCTAAGAGAACGAGAGGGTGTGATCGGATACGGTGGCAAGTTGAAGACAAAAGGAACCGGGGAATCACCAAGATGTCAGAAGGAAGAACAGCAGAGTTGAAAATCGAGGCAATTACGAGTTGAAAAAAAAAATCGAGGCAGAAAAATTACGAAAAAGTTTTATATAGAAGACGTGATAACAAATCGAAATAATGGCAATGCTACAAATTTGCTACATCAACAAGTGCAAGTATCAAATTTCGAAGGAAGTAAATGCAGTCAACACAGTTAAAGATGACTTGCATGGGTATGCCACAACGTTACAAATTGCTACCCTATAATTTATTCAGTGAGCATCGTCAAAGCTCAGCTGAATACAATAAACCAATATATGAAAATCAAGGTTTATTAATACGTGAAAATTTAAACAATTGGTTGTTTAAAAATACACTACGAAGAAAATAATCACGAAAGCAAATGAAATGCATAAAAGCTGCTAGGAGCCGCAATACATTGTATCAAACGAGAAGCCATGATGAGAAGCAACAATACAGAATACCAATACATGACTAATCAACGAAGATGCTTCATCACATATATTTTTACGGAACTATTATTACTACTGGCAGCAATCTCAATGAGACCCAAAACGCAAAGGAGTCAATGATCAATTTTCAACTATGCCCAATGAAGCGAGTACATAAACAACGAGAAGCCCTAAGACGTATCACCAACACAGAAGACGAACTATTAGGAACGAGAACGACACGGAACCCAGAGTCCGAGACTAGCAACCGTTCGATCACTCCCACAGATAAAGCAACAATAGAAGCATACCATGGAACAGGATGGCGTCAGAGGAGAACACACACACACGCGGACCATCGTAAGGTTAGGAAATTTAACTAACGTATAGCCCACAACAAAAAATTAACCAATTGGCAATTGTAAATACGGAAATTCGTGATCCAGCTACCAACCTCAATGTTATAAACCAACGCATTCGACTTGATGTCTACCCTTCAGGTAACATCAAGCTCAGTAAGTAAGGGGGCATGCAGCGCCCTTAGCAAATTTTCCTTCGAATTTCCTAGTATTGTAGAAAAAGTAGGAAATTGTGAAGGAAACTCTCATATCAGCGTAGCTGCAACCTTCAAGTATAAAATTTGTTATTGAAGCGTGCACATTTGCGAGCATTAGTCATCGCAACGATGTTTAAGAAACTTTGTTATAAAACCATAGACAGTTCCGAGCATTAGTCAGCACAGTAATGTTGTAGAAAACAAAGTTATTTTCACGGACACTGGTCACTGCCTCTGGCCTAGCGACAGTGGTCTCGACTTTAGGTAGAACTTCGGGAGAAAGTCGGATGAACTTTCTACTTGAAATCACAAGCTCGGCTTGTACTAAAATCTTCGGGCTTCACCCGAAAGTAAATGTTAGGAGATTAAAAACCCCTAGTTGGGAAGAGTTAGAGGGCAGTTCAATTTTAACGAGTGCGCGGTAGATAGCCGTTGGTCTCGGGCGTCGGCCCGTAGACAAATTAGTAGCAGTTAAGTCTCAGAGTGCGCGGAAAATATCCGTTAGTCTCGGGCGTCGGCCCGTAGACAAGTTAAGGGTAGTTCAGTTTTTGCTTCGAGTATTCGGGTTAGTTCAGATTCAATTTCTGAAGGCATCTAAAGAATTGAGTGAAAGATTACTCTAATGAGTGAAGATTTAACAGTTTCATGTGCAGTGTTCGATATTCATATGCGAGAAGAACAAAGTAGTTAGAAACAACCAATGCTCGTGTCAGGGTAGTGTTGATAATATACGACAACAAAAGTATGTGTTGAAGAATAACTTCTTTTATTAATGTAAGCAAGTAAATGTTGAGACATATATTCGACGAGATCACCATGAAGTGTTGTGAATAGATTTGCAAACTCGTGGAGTATGCAATAGACTGTACTGTAGTAGGACATACGTTCATATGTGCATAAACCTAATGATATGCCGAGCTTAGTGAGACTGCGTGAAGTGTTAGCCTTATTAACAATCGTTAGTGACTTTTTGTTAGATTGTAGGATTCCTAAAACAGCCTAATCCTGCACTATTGAGAATAAGTAGCTGTTAAGTGAAAAGCACAGAAAAAATTGAAACTCAAAAAAAGTGAAATTCGTGATATTAAACTCAAGTACATGGGTGAATCAATACAATGACATAAAAGAGAAACCGAATTGAAGAGTATTACTCCGTATAGAACTGAAAGAAACATCCTCTCCGTTATTCCTCTTCCGCCACCGCTCGGCCGGAAGCTATACAAACGTGAATTCAGCAGAAAAAGTTCGAGTGGGGATATCCAACAGAAAGTGGAAACACTTGAGCAGCGGCAGACAGAGTCTTTTACAGCATACGCCAACAGAGCATTACACATTTATGAGTGTATCGAGGAGATGCAGGGGGATAATCAAACTGAGATCCCGTATGCAGAAAAATGTTTGAGAAGCCACTTCATTGGAGGATTGAGAAACAAGAGTTTGAAGCAAGTGGCAAGAAACACCACGTTCAGGGATCTTGTTCAGCTTCTTCAAGAGGAACATGCAGACTGCGATCACCTAGAAGAAATAGAGCAGAGACTCCAAGCCTGTCGAATCTCACGGAATGGAAATGGCAACCGAACATACCAACAGGAAAATAGGAGTGGCCCAAGGAACCAAGAGGCGTATGTCGGACACGGGAATGGTAATAGGCAGGCACGAAACTATAATCAAAATAGTAATTATAGCATCGCGCAAACAAGAACGAATCGCGGCGCAAGGCAAAATTATTCATACCACCAGAGAGACAATTTCAGAATCACACGTGATGGAGGTCCGGCTCCCCATAGGGAAACCACGAGACACAGCCAGGAACCGAACACACCGCGGTGATATAATGCGGGAAGCGGTGGGTCCCACCAGAGATATTATGGCGAATCACACCAGGCATTTCGACAAGAACCGTGTAACCAACTAACAAGAGATTATGAGAGAGAGATCAACAACGACCAAGTGCTCGAATGTATGGGCACCAACCACAAAATACCCATACACAAAGCAGAGGCCGGAACAATTACGAAACAGCGGAGCGCTCGTACCGGCAGGAACGCCAAAACAATCGAGATAGCAACTGTAACAACTACAACAACTATAGAAAAAACTAAACAAGGGGTCATTCGAGTGGATAGAGGACCGAACACCCCAGGACATTATTCAAAAGCAAGACTTACAAAAGATAAACGGACAAGAGCGAATACGTTATACGGGGGTGGTAAACATCCCGCGGGTAAGTCTAGGTACAACCGAAGCAGAATTTATAATCCAAGACGTAAATCTAAAAGTGAAATTTGACGTAGTCGAAGAATTGGAGTTCGATGGAATCCTCGGGATGGAATTCATAAATAGATACGTCACGAGTTTGGATAACAAAAACGGGATAATATACATGCAAGAAGAACCTATAGAGTTCAGCACGAAGGTGAGACCTTGCCCGAGAAGATTATTATATTTAGTACAGGGTAAAGAGCCCACGCAGTAGAGGGTACACAGACAAACGCCAACGGGCACTAATTAACAAACAGAGATACGACTAGACAAGCTAAATATGGGAAAAATATTAGACGAAATAGAAAAATCTCCAAGTAGAAATAGGACAACCGAAAAACATATAGAAACTAATGCAAAGAGTGGCAAAAATGAAGTAATTATCGTAAATGCTGAAGTCTTGGAAGGCAGTTTAGCAAACCATAATAAATATGAAGTGAATAAAAATGATAACATTAATGCATCGTATCAGAGCAATTATGAATTATACAAAAACGACGATCGTTCAGATAGTATGCTCCCCGGTTTTGGGACTAATATTACTCATGAAGAAGAAAAAGTCTTTATAGACAGAGAGTGTGACGAGGAAGACAAATGTTTCCTTGATTTAGATACAAATCAAGACATAATTCTTACGGTAAATAAGCGATACGGTCAAATAACTGGACGAGACCGAACGGATAAAGTATTAAAATCACTAAATATGAATCATTTATAAAGAGAAAATTTTATGGATATAGAGAAAATTATGGCATCATATAGCGATGTATTCTATCTGAAGGGGGATAAAATAACTATCACTGATGCGGCAGTGCACGAAATTGAGACCACGTCAAACGTGCCTATCAACAAACGGCAATACAGATTTCCGGAAGCTACAAAGAAGCATATTAATGAAGAAATTGAAGAAATGCGTAGATAAGGTATCATAAGGCCTAGCAAAAGTCCGTGGAATGCACCAGTCCTATGTGTTCCCAAGAAGGACGATGAATTTGGTAACAAGAAATACAGAATCGTAGTTGACTTCAGGGCTTTAAATTTAGTTACGAAGCCATTTGTATACCCAATTCCACTAATTGTTTAGATTCTAGATAATCTTGGAAACAGTAAATATTTTTCTACCTTGGATTTAAAATCAGGGTTTTACCAAGTACCAATTAACTCAAAAGATGCAGCAAAGACAGCGTTTTCAACTCCAAAAGGCCACTTTGAATTTACAAGAATGCCTATGGGCCTGCGTAACAGCCCGTTGACGTTCCAAAGATTAATGAATACGGTACTTTATGAGATAGAAGGGGTTAAAGCAATCGTCTACCTGGATGATATAATTGTTTTCGGTGTTACCGTCGAAGAACACAATGAAAACTTACGCAAAGTTTTAGAGGCTCTCCGCCGACATAATTTAAAAGTCGAGCCAGGTAAATGCCAAATTTTGAAAAATTAAATAAAGTATTTAGGACATGTAATTGACAAAGAAGGAATTCGTCCTATGGAGGACAATATAAAAACAATAAAAGAGATGGCGGCACCAAAAACAGTCAAAGGTGTTCGGTCATTTTTAGGAACAGTAAATTTCTATGGAAAATTCATACCTCACATAGCAGAGAAACGTTAACCTTTGAACGATCTCTTGCGAAAGAATGTTAAGTTTTCTTGGACAGAAGAGTGTCAAAAATCTTTTGAGGAATTGCGGAATTTTTTAACTTCTGACACACTGTTAGTTAGACCAAACCAAAAAATCGATCGACAGGCCTATTTCATATGCAAGCAGAGGTCTAGTAGGTGCTGAAAGAAAGTACCATACGATTGAAAAAGAGTTGTTAGCCATCGTATGGGCAGTGAACCGCTTCAAACATTTTATTTATAATCAGAGATTTATTGTATACACTGATCATAGACCGCTGATTTCAATATGACATTTAAAAGAAACTTCGCCTACGCTAACGCGTTTACGTCTGAAACTTCAAGGGTTGGAAATGGACATTCGTTATAAACAAGGCAAAGACAATGTTGTGGCAGACTTTTTATCCAGACTGCCCGAACAGACCGAGTCCTTACACCCTATTTCAATAGTCACTAGACAGCAAAAGCGTCAACAGCAGCAAGCAGAGAAAAATGAACTAGCGAAGCGGAAAGACGCGGAAAATAAAACAACTTCCCCAAAACAACTGAAAGACGAATCAGGCAGTTTTACGTTATTTCAAAATAAACAAAAGACAGAATGGAATCCGCACATGGACGGATTAGAAAACATCGATTTTGGATGGGACCAAAAAGAAGATTTGGGAGCACTCTCATATTTCGACGAATATGAAATATGCATAAATAACAATGACATCAAATTTGATCTGCTGAAATTTTCAAAACAAAAAACTAACGAAAGCGATTTTGATGGTACTTTCGTAATAGTAAACAGTAGATCAGCATATAAAGAACTAGCCGAGCTGATACACTTACCACACGATTTAAAAGACTACCTGAATGGAAGAGTATTTTCAATTCCAGATCATAAAATATGAGGATTGGTTCTGAATGGCTCGAGTAGATCAATAACCGATACAAGAATTCTAATATATGGGTTAGTAGATGCATTCACTAACTGCCCTGAAGTCATGAAAAATGCAAAGAACATGCAAATTATCTCTTTTCGAAACATGCAGAAAACCCCTGAGGCAAATGTGTTGAGATTTATTGCCGAGAAATTTGATAAAATTTTCACACTATATGCACCGGAAAAGGACAGGATGTGGGTGCCAGAAAAAAACCGCGAAACTACATTGAAAGAATTCCACGATGCTCTTCTAGGTGGACATGTTGGAAGCAAACGAATGTTGAAAAGAATGAGTCCACTATTCCATTGGACTAATATGCGGAAGGATATTGAAAATTATGTTAAACAATGTAACTCGTGCCAGAAAAACAAAATCGGTCGAGCGATCAAAATTCCAATGAGAATTACCACGACATCGTCCGAACCGTTCGAGAAATTGTATATGGACATAGTGGTATTACCTGAGTCAGAATGGGGGAACAGATTTATTTATTTATTTATTTATGGACTTATGGACAGATACGGACTTGTTATGCAAGAAGATTTGACTAGATATTTAATTGTAGCACCGATGGAAAATCAAGAGAGTGCCACGGTCGCGCAAACTTTCGTGAATAAATATATATGTAAATATGGAACACCCGCCGAATTAGTAACGGATAATGGAACCAACTTTGTTAGTTCTCTTATGAAAAACGTATGTAAAATTTTAAAAATTAAAAAAAATTACTACAAGTACATATCATCCACAAGCAAACTTGGTGGAACGATCAAATAGGGAACTGAAAACCTATTTAAGACAATACGTAGGTAACGAACCGAAAACATGGGATCAATTACTCCCATTCTTCAGTTTCGAATATAATACAACTGTAAATTCCTCAACGGGTCATACACCGTTTGAATTATTATACAGAAGACGGGCGAACATCCCAAACTCCGTCTACAAATACGATAATGATGGTCTCTACTATGAGGACTACGTCAATGAAATGCGATCTACATTAAAACGACTTCACCATCAAGCCCGGGAGAGTCTAATTGCGTCTAAACACAAGCGCAAAGAATTATATGATAAAAACTCCAACGAATGGCAGCCTATGTGGGGAGACTTAGTGCTAGTAAAAGCCAATCCCAGAGGCGCAGGACAAAAGTTACAATCACTTTGGAGAGGACCGTATGAAGTAGCCGCTCTTCCTAGTGAGCAAACAACAACTATAAAAACGTGTTTAATCCACCTAGCAGTGAGATGATACCTTTTTTTATCAATCCGCATGTGTTTTTTGCATGAATATTCTTCGGTGTTTAAGTTTTCATGACATTATTTTAATGACCGTAGTTTTAAGCGACAATTTGAGATTTTAATCACTCATTACTCTGTAATGTCGAAACTGCAAATCGGATCGAATTTGAATCTAAAAGTGTGATAATCAATTAAACATGCCTTGATATGTCGAAGTAAGTTCCACTTTAGAGCTTGCGGTAATTTAAGGTACTTCCAGAGCCGGTATTCAGGAACCAGCATAACCCCAACCGATTCGTATGGCCATATGACGAATAAATTACAACAGTTTTGAGTCCAACTTTGAAACTTTTCGGGATTGTCATCTTCCATATCGGTTTGTGAATTTTAAAAATTCATCATCATGTAATTCGAGAATCGGAAGCCATAATTGGATAAAATTAATTAATTGTGTATGGGACTATAAGTTTATTTTAATTTGAATTTTTGTTTCTGAAATTCGATTAGGCTTTTTTGAGAAAACGATTGAGCTTTGAGAAACTATTTGATACTGGAAACGGAATTCTAAAATTGGTATGGCCGAAGTCAGATAAATACACCTGAGTAGCTGTATAGTTTACATTTGATTCAAAATGTTTGAAAATCAGTGTACACATCTTTGAGAAATCATAGCACGAATTAAATTTTTAGATGCCTTCTGAATCGAAAACTGAATACCACTAAAACTGAAAAAAGTTTATTTGGTTATCGACTATCCAAATCTGCTAACCCGATAAACCTGATTAATTTATGTGAAATAGACATTTTTATACTAATCACCCTGTATCTCCTAAACCAGAAGTCGGATCTGACTGAAAAACAAGATGTTTTATAGAATCTTAAAATTTTTCATTTGAATCTTAGATGATTCTTAGATTTCATTTGAATCTTAGATCGGTTCAGCCATCTACGAGAAAAATGAGTTACACAGTTTTAATTTCGTTTCACATATCATCCTGTAGTACCGGCACCAGAGGTCGGAACCAAACATAATTCAGGAACTTTGTTTGGGAGTATACGACTTGTCATATGAATCTGAGTTTGCAGAAAACCGTTGAGTCATCTCCAAAAAAAAAATGAGTGAAATTATTTGTCACATACGCATTTGCTGATCTCGACGAACTGATTCGAATGGTTTATGGATGTTATGTTCTTCCAGCATTTAGTGCTGTAACTAGTTTAAAACAATATAATTAAAAAAAATCTGCCATCATCTGGTTTATATATGTCATATTCGAACGATTATGTTGCCAAAAACGAGCCGTGCTAAAATCGGTCCGAGACTGAATGCCATGAAAAAGGATGATGTACACGGTCTTTTTGGTACTTAAGAACAATTGTATGTAACAGTATAAAAGATCGTGTTTTTCGTTGCTCCCAAACATTTCTTTATCATATAGCGCTCAAAACTTCTACTACTGGAATAGGGAACAAAGTCGTTTACACCAAAATTTCGATATCTCCGTTAAAAAATGGACGGATTTTAACAATCTATGGCTTGTTGGATAGCTATTACTGTGCGGAATCTAAGTCTGAAAACATATTCTGTTTTCAAGGTCAATTGTGACAGATACTGTCAAAAAACTGAAAATTTTGACATAAAACTTCGTATAACTCAAAAAGTAAACATCCGATTTCAAAACCATTCAATAGCGTTTTGGGTGACGGGGAGACCTTTCATTTGAGACTAGTTTGATCAAAATCGGTCCAGCCGTCTCTGAGATCTCGACCTCTTAGTTGACAACACTCATACAGAGACACACATCCATACACACACACGGACATTTGCTCAGTTCGTCGAGCTGAATCGATTGGTATATGTCATTCGACCCTCCGGGCCTCGGAAAAATTTTCTAAAGTTTGAGCGAATTCTATACCTATTTTTATATAAATAAAAAAAGGTAAAAATGGGAAAAGACTAGAAAAAGTTCACAATAACCGATTGAAAAACTATACGGATTGAGAAACTGAATCTTACCACAGAATATTGAGATAATTAAGAAATTGTCCAAAAAACATTAGAAAAGTAATAAAAAGATTCAAAATGTATACAAAGTGATACGCGAAAATAAACATATTGTATTAAGAGTTTCATCGGAAAACTAAATAAAAAGGAATAATATTAAAAATATAAGGGAAACTGAAACCCTGAGAGTAATTGAAATAAAGAAAATTAGGCTACAGTTATAAAAGAAATTAGCAGCAAACATCATACAATGATACGTTGACATAAGAATTCCACGAAAAACTTAAAACCATAGTGTAAGGAAAACAATGGATAAGATAAAAACATGAACAGTATACCGAGAAGGGAAAAATATCAGCGAAATATGTAAGATGAAAGTCGAAATGAATCAATTCAAACACGAGAAAAAAAACATGAATGCGAGCAGAAAGATAATAAAACTGTTAAGAGGGTAATAAGAGGGGGTCAATAAGAAATAAAATTTTACTTATGCAATGAAACGAACACAATGAAAACAAATGGACACCAAACGAAGAAAGAAAAATAACGTGAAACTGATGATAATAAACTGATGATGATGAAGATACATCAGAGGGACAATAAAGCAACATTGTCAAAGAAGATGGGAGGAAAACATATGAGGAAGGAAAAAGAGAGAGTATGCTTAAAGAAACTCAAACAAATAGTTGAAGTAATACAAAGTGGAAATAAACTATGGGAAAATATGGGATTATAATGATCCTAGATGAGTCAACCAATCAAGAAAATTCAAATATATTATAAACATGGGAATCATGTCATACACAGCAACACCGTGCTGGTCATAAGAAAAAAAAAGTTAAATTCAAGAGGAAGATTATAGATGTGAGCAAAATGTGTTTTTGGGAGGAAGCTATAATGCTACAAATTAAAATGAACTGGGGAAAAGTTACAATGCGTTTAGAAAAAAAATGAGTACATTACACAAGAGAGATAAACATAATGGCATGGAATACGGAAATAATGTTATAAATAAGGAGAATTTCTATGGGGAAATAAGATGGTTTATCATTAAATAACATAAAACTAACACTAAAAATACACTAAAACAAAAATACTTCGAACTAAAAAGAAAATAGGGATGAGATATGACGGATACGACAAGAAAAGATAAGACACAAGCGGACGACTATCAAAATGACGCTGGCCAGCACATATTTTCTATCTAATGTATGCATTCATGCATTAGGGGATCGCGACCCCGGAATGAAAAAAATAAGAGATGCATACTATATGAATGAATTGAGGATTTCTTAAGTGCAAATTACGCTCTAAAATCAAAATGTCAATAAAATACAGATACGACAATATGGACATATAATAACTTTTACATGAAACACAATGAAAGAAAGATACAACAAGTAATTAAAATATTATATACCAAAGAATTCATTGGGGATTGAAAAAATACATATATATGAAAACTCTGCCACTAACAAATAATAATATTTTTATACTCAAGAAACAGAGAGATAGGCACCAAAAAGCAGCACATGGGTGATCTAAACATAACAAACATTTTTTTGAAAACAACACGTTCAGCACGGAACTAGAATCTAAGTTACTTCATGGGTTACTGTTATTATTGGGAAAATATTAAAACCCAATTTGAGTCTATTTTTAGAAAGGAAAAAACAGGTACACGCACTGAAAGAAACAGCTCAAGGAAGTGGGGAAGAGAAGCTGCGGCATGGACATTACACAACCGACCAGTTTAGAAGCGATTTCCATAATTGAACGGAAGGACGACTTCTGAAACTATGGAGGCAAGGATGGTAAGACACCATTAAAATGAACACGGCATAGAAGCTAGGTGCGTGATAGTTTAGAAAAGATTCATTATAACCTGCAACAAGCATTCGCATGCCGCAACTTTAATAAAGAATTTATTTCCACAGACAGACGTATTGTCGACAAGACGGGTAATCTGCCTGTATCTACGGGCGAGATAACATAAAAAAAAATATGCACTAGATTAAGTTTTAAAACTTTTTTTTCTTTAACTATGTTGTATTCACTGTGATGTCGAAAAAGAAGTTTTAGCAAATCGTTTCAGTAGTCAAAACATACAGAAAAGACAAAATGCACAAAGATATGATAATGAAAAAAAAAAAGAGAATGCACACAATGCGATTATGGAAAAAATACGTATATACAATTAATAACAATCATAGAATATACAATAGATCACGTAATACGTATATAATAATAATAATAATAATAACAATCATAGAATAGAAAAATGATTACACTAAAGGCACAGAATCATACAAAACGAATAAAAGTTTTTTTTTGAGTCCCGAACTGTGTGTGTGCGTGAAAATAGTCATCGCAGAAGGAAGGATGTCAGTAGCTTAGCCAAGCTACCTAAGATAACGAGAGGGTGTGATCGGATGCGGTGGCAAGTTGAAGACAAAGGGAACCGGGGAATCACCGAGATGTCAGAAGGAAGAACAGCAGAGTTGAAAATCGAGTCAATTACGAGTTGAAAAAAAATCGAGGCAGAAAAATTACGAAAAAAGTTTAATATGGAAGACGTGATAACAAATCGAAATAATAGCAATGCTACAAATGGCTACATCAACAAATACAACTGATAACAAAACAAGAAGGAAGTAAACGCAGTCAACACAGTTAAAAATGAATTGCATGGGTATGCCACAACGTTACAAATTGCTACCCCATATTTTATTCAGTGAGCATCGTCAAAAGCTCAGCTGAGTACCATAAACCAATATATGAAAATCAAAGTTTATTAATACGTGAAAATTTAAACAATTGGTTGTTTAAAAATACACTACGAAGAAGATAACCACGAAATCAAATGAAATGCATAAAAGCTGCTAGGAGCCTCAACACAATGTACCCAACGAGAAGCCATGATGAGAAGCAACAATACAGTATACCAATACCTGACTAATCAACGAAGAAGCTTCATCACATATATTTTTACGAAACTATTATTACTACTGGCAGTAATCTCAATGAGGCCCAAAACGCAAAGGAGTCAATGATCAATTTTCAACTATGCCCAATGAAGCGAGTACCTAAACAACGAGAAGCCCTAATACGTATCACCAACACAGAAGAACGAGCTATTAGGAACGAAAACGACACGGAACCCAGAGTCCGAGACTAGCAACCGTTCGATCACCCCCACAGATAAAGTAACAATAGAAGCATACCATAGAACAGGATGGCGTCAGAGGAGAACACACACACGCGGACCATCGTAAGGTTAGGAAATTTAATTTGCGTATTGCCAAAAAGAAAAATAAACCATATGTAAAGAAGTCCGGTAATAGTAATTATAAATACGGAAATTTGTGATCCAGCTACAAACCTCAATGTTATAAACCAACACATTCGACTTGATGTTCACCCTTCAGGTAACATCAAGCTCAGTAAGTAAGGGGGCATGCAGCGCCCTTAGCAAATTTTCCTTTGAACTTGTTAGTATTGTAGAAAAAGTAGGGAACCGTGAAGAAAAAACTCGTCACCTTTCAGGCAAGCCTTCACGTCAGCGTAAACGCGACGAGCAATAATAAAAATATCTTTTCAAGGGCACCGGTCCCTGTCATTGACATTGTGGCAGTGGTTTCGGTTCGCGGCAGTTGAACTTCGGGAGAAAGTCGGATGAACTTTCTACTTAAAATCACAAGCTCGGCTTGTACTAAAATCGTCGGGCTTCACCCGAAAGTAAATGTTAGGAGCTTAAAAACCCATAGTTGGGAAGAGTTAGCAGTTAGTTCAGTTTTAAAGAGTGCGCGGTAAATAGCCGTTAGTCTCGGGCGTCGGCCCGTAGACAAGTTAGTCCATCTCGTCCGAGTTCTCGTGTTAATAATCGTTTTTAAGTGATATCAATTCGTGTACAATATCGTTATAAAGAAGAGAATTCGCAAAATATGATTGACAGAAAGCATGTTAACAGTTTTTGAACAGTGATAAATAGAAGTAAATATCGGATTTGTGAGCACATAGCCTGATGGTAGCAAGTGGGAGAAAAAACATTCTCTAAGGGATAATAGATAGATTGCGTGAACAAAACATACAGCACAAGAAGCATAGACCCACTGTAGTGTTACCGAGAAAAGATAACAAGTGATAACAGTTTTTGCGGAAAATTTGCTACCACTATGTAAAAGACGTTATTGTGAATTAATAACACAAATAAAAGTTTAAAGAAGAACAGAAGAAACAAATTTATTATTTTCTAACTGTGGAAAAGAAACATCCTCCTTCGGTATCTTCCTCCCGCCGCCGCTCGGTAGTAATAGTAATAGTAATAGTGATAGTAATAGTAATAGTAATAGTAATAGTAATAGTAATAGTAATAGTAATAGTAATAGTAATAGTAATAGTAATAGTAATAGTAATAGTAATAGTAATAGTAATAGTAATAGTAATAGTAATAGTAATAGTAATAGTAATAGTAATAGTAATAGTAATAGTAATAGTAATAGTAATAGTAATAGTAATAGTAATAGTAATAGTAATAGTAATAGTAATAGTAATAGTAATAGTAATAGTAATAGTAATAGTAATAGTAATAGTAATAGTAATAGTAATAGTAATAGTAATAGTAATAGTAATAGTAATAGTAATAGTAATAGTAATAGTAATAGTAATAGTAATAGTAATAGTAATAGTAATAGTAATAGTAATAGTAATAGTAATAGTAATAGTAATAGTAATAGTAATAGTAATAGTAATAGTAATAGTAATAGTAATAGTAATAGTAATAGTAATAGTAATAGTAATAGTAATAGTAATAGTAATAGTAATAGTAATAATAATAATAATAATAATAATAATAGTAGTACTGATAATGAGTAATTAGTACATTAGATTAATATTAAAATGTTTTGGTCCTGAAATCTACATCAAGAAGGTTTCATTCAAATTTAAGAGCGTGTTTGCCTACTGCGAATACAATTCAGCACGAAATTTGTTCTAACATTTGTTTATTTTATGGTCGATATGATCCTCGGCTTAATATTGTAGCTCAACTTTCCTCCTTTATCCGGACCTGGGGCCGGCACAGTTGATACGAAATTCACATCTTCTACACATAATCTAAATACACCTTATGTTTCTTTGAATCAGGTTATTTTAAGGAATCATTCCATTGCACAGTGGTCCTAATCATGTCATAACACGCGATTTGTTATATTTCCTTCAGGGGTTAATTTTGGAGCTTTCATGTCCTTAAAAGAGTTTTTGTTTTGAATAGTTCGCTTCTTTTAATATAATCGAAGTTTTTACATACAAGTTAACTAAAAAACATTTTGCATACAATACGAGATAGACAATTCACACCTGCAGGAAAATTGTAGATGTGTAAACAAGAAACATGCCGAAGACATGAACACTTCAAAATTCATTTGTGTCGAAATATGAGATATTTCTTTGTTTATTAGAGACCCCCAAAATCAAGTTTTTCTATCTAACTTTTTTCAATGAATATTTATAATTTTCGAATGTTCGACAATTATATTGTAACTATCAAAATACATATTATTTTCGAATGTTCGACAATTATATTGTAATTATCAAAATACATATTATTTTCGAAGGTTGCTTATTTTTAAGTTTTTAAACAATTCAATTACAAAATACTACATATTGAAGTATCAATATCTCAAAAAAATTGGAAATATGTGGAACCAATTTTAACAAAATTTGAAAGTACGATCAAAAAATACTATTAGAAATATCAGTAGTCACCACTTAAATTCGACAAAATTTATATGAGAACACAATATTGAAAACCTTTGATGCCTTCTCATAATACTTATATTTTCTAAAACACCACTAGAAGAACTATCATTTTTGGTTCGTATAATAAGTACATATTTCGTTTTATTTTCTTCATTCACCAGAAGATTCTGTCAAGATTTTTTTTCAAACTTGAATAAAATCAAAAGCTTTCTTTGGGTATAAACTAATTTTTCAATTTGTAAACAGTTATGTTAAGTTAATATGGATTTAAATGAGGCAACCCTGCATGCTGGTGTTTTCTTTTTCTGTATCAGCACTTACCGATGCGTACCGGTTTTGCATCGGTTGTTTTGTTTTGTATGACAGTTAAAAGTTTTGACCCTTATCGCCCTGTAATTCCGGAACCGGAAGGTGGATCTGGATGAAATTGCACAGTATCTTTTAAGATAATGAGAGCTTTAATTTGAATCGTGATTTTGGATAATCAGTTTAACCGTTGCTGAGAAATCGTAGTTCCGTTTTTGGAGCTTTCCCTCACTGGTACCGGTGCTTTCGCCATCTTGTACTCATGAAAATGAAGATTACCTTTTTATTCCGAATCTGAATCTAAGTTTTTGAAAATCGGATTAACCATCTCTGAGAAAAGTGAGTCATATTTTTTAAATTTTTTGGTGTATATCATACAGTACTTCCGGAACCGGAATTCGAATCGGGATAAAATTCTATAGCAATCGATGGGACCATAAGACCTTTTATTTGAGTCTGAGTTTGTGAAAGTCTACTCAGTTACCTCTGAGAAAATCGAGTGACATTATTTGTTACATACACACAAGCATACATACACACACACAGTATTATAGTGTTTTGATTGTACTTTCAAACTTTATTAAAATTAGTTTTGCATATTTGCACATTTTCGAGATATTGATATTTAAACATGTAGTATTTTGTAATAAAATTGTCCAAGTTCAAGTTTGTAAACTTAATAATAAGCAACCCTTGACAAAAGTATGCATCTTGATAGTAAAAATATAATTGTAGAGCATTTCAAAATTCTAAAAATTCATTGATAAAACATATCTCGACACCAATACATTTTGAAGTGTTCATGTTTTCGGCATTTTTTCTTGTAGAATATGATCCACAATTTTCCTGAAGACACAAGTTTTCTATCTCGTATTGTAGGCAAAATAATTTTTTAACTCACTTGTAGGTAGAATAATGCAAAAGCAAAGTCTTGGCATTACATTCCTTTTGTGGAATTACATTCCTTTTGCCGAATTTCAACAGACTTCGCAGCCGATTCTTAGTGTACAGAATCATTGCATGGCTAGTACTATGGATCCTACTGACACTAAGAACCCTTCCAGGTCGGGGCTCGAACATAGGTAGAATAATGACAACTTTGATTATATGATTATATGAAAAAAGCGGACTATTCCAAACAGAAATCCTTCTTATGACATGAAAGCTCAAAAATCGACTCCTGAAACTCAAATAAAAATACTCGTGTTTCGACATGACTGGGAACACTATGCATTGATCTAAAGCTTGCTTCATTTAGAATTGGAACAAACTTTTGCTCATATTGTGGCGCTCCTGGTGGACGGATTTGGAAGCTCTTGGCGCCCACGTGTCGGGAATTTTGTCAGCTTCACGTATGATTTTTGACATTCCGAAAATCGACTGTACTTTGTAAACAATCAACATGGAAGCCGATAAAAGGAAAAAAATTGTGCACAGTTATTTGGAAAATCCATTGTGGTCTGCATCTAGGCTAGCTAAACAGCTGAAATTGTCCAGAAATACCGTATGGCGCGTTATCAAACGGTATAAGAAAACATTGACGACGATTCGGAAGCCTCAAGCCGATCGTCGGAGTCGAACTGACGACCGGAAATTGCGTGGTAAGATTTTGAAGACGATTAAGAGGAATCCTAATCTGTCGGACCGTGATTTGGCCAGAAAATTCGGTGCTGCCCATAGTACCGTGAGGAGAACTCGACTCCGGGAAGGAATCAAGTCGTATCGAGCTAGCAAACAGCCAAATCGGACCATGAAACAGAATAGTGTGGTCAAAATTCGTGCTCGGAAACTATATGACCAGGTGCTGACCAAGTTCAACGGGTGTCTTCTGATGGACGATGAAACCTGTGTCAAGGCTGACTTCGGTCAAATCCCAGGTCAAAAATTTTACTTGGCAACGGCTCGGGGGGATGTTCCAGCCAAATTTAAATTTGTTTTTGCCGACAAATTTGCAAGAAAATTTATGATTTGGCCGGGCATTTGCAGCTGCGGCAAAAAAAACGAAAGTTTTCGTTACAAATAAGACAATGACATCGGAACTATACCAAAAAGAGTGTCTCCAAAAACGAATTTTGCCGCTCATTCGATCCCACGACCATCCTGTAATGTTTTTGCCAGATTTGGCAAGCTGTCATTACAGCAAAGCCGTTTAAGAATGGTATGCAGAGAAAGTGGTCCAGTTTGTTCCGAAAAACCTTAACCCACTCAACTGCCCCCAGTTCCGCCCTATTGAGAAATACTGGGCAATCATGAAGAGGAGACTCAAGGCAAAGGGAAACGTTGTCAAAGACATCAATCAGATGACGACCTGGTGGAATAAGATAGCTAAAACGATGGACGAAGAAGGTGTGCGCCGCCTACTGAGCCGTGTTACAGAAAAAATTCGAGAATTACTTCAAAACCGTGACGAATAATTTTATCCGTTTTTTTTCTTAAATGTATGAAGAAAACGCTACATTTGTATAAAACCTGTTTTAATCCACCTAGTGGTGTAATGATGCCTTTCTCATATCAATCATACTGTCATATATAATACTGTGGTATTCTTCAAAATTATTTTTCTTCGATTCTTAAAAGAATAATCGAAATAGATTTGTTTGACCGTCTACTGATGAAAACTATCAATTGGAAAAGATTTGAGGTCGATTTAGAAAACTTTTTACGGTTTTTCGCTCTTTTCAGTGATGGTATAAAATTTTTAACGCACTTTACCCTATATTTCCGGATCCGGAAGTCGGATCCGGATGAAATTCAGAAATTACGTATGGGACCACAGCACCTTTCATTTAAACCTAAGTTTGTGAAAATCGGTCGCGCCATCTATGAGAAAAGTTAGAACAAATATTTTCATTTTTTTGCGCATTTTAACCCATAAAGTTAGTGTAAAAAACGTTACATACACAAATACGCACATACACACACACACACAAACACACACAGACATTTTGCGTACTCGACGAACTGAGTCGAATGGTATATGACACTCGGCCCTCCGGGCCTCGGTTCAAACGTCGGTTTTCACAGTGATTGCATAACCTTTCTATATGAGAAAGGCAAAAAAAAATTTTTTCTTCGATTCTTAAAAGAATAACCGAAATCGATTTGTTTGACCGTCTACTGATAAAAACCATCAAATTTGAAAAGATTTGAGGTCGATTTAGAAATTTTTTTAAGGTTTTTCCCCATTTTCAGTGATGGTGTACAATTTTTAACACACTTTACCCTATATTTCCGGATCCGGAAGTCGGATCCGCATGAAATTCAGGAATAACGCATGGGACCACAGGACCTTTCATTTGAATCTAAGTTTGTGAAAATCGGTCACGCCATCTATGAGAAAAGTTAAAACACATATTTTCTTTTTTTTGCACATTTTACCCCATAACTCTTGAACCGGAAGTCGGATCGAAATAATATTCAGGAATTTTCTATGGGACCTCAAGACCTTTCATTTGAATCTAAGTTTGTGAAAATCGGATCAGCCATCTCTGAGAAAAGTTAGTGCACTTATTTTCACAATTTTTTGCACATTTTACCCCATAATTCCGGAACCGGAAGTCGGATCCAAATAATATTCAGGAATTTTGTATGGGACCACAAGACCTTTCATTTGAATCTAAGTTTGTGAAAATCGGTTCAGCCATCTCCGAGAAAAGTTAGTGCAAAAAAACGTTACATACACACATACGCACATACACATACACACACGCCCAGACATTTTGCGTACTCGACGAACTGAGTCGAATGGTATATGACACTTGGCCCTCCGGGCCTCGGTTCAAAAGTCGGTTTTCACAGTGATTGCATAACCTTTCTATATGAGAAAGGCAAAAAAGATCTTGAATACAATAATAAATAACTGAAATACAGGCAATTGTCTTTGTTCCAATTCTATTTGAAGCAAGCTTTAATACTTCGACAAAAAATTATAACTGATTCGGGAATTCGAACAAGTCTCACCATATTCTCCGAAAAAAAATCTTTTTAAACAGTTCAGGGGCTTCCAAAGTACTAAGTTTTACCTTCAATTACCTTCAATAATGGAAGACCTCAAAAACCCGTGTGTTTGTGCTGCATGCAGTTCTGCTTGCGCTCCACAACATTATCTGACTTCTTAGTGTGTTATTTTCATTTGACGACTTTTTTCCGTTTCTACATTTTGCCGCTCGTACAGTTGCTTTATGCGTCCATAATACTATATGCAGCTATAAATTTAATCTTTTATTTGTCTTATATTTATTTGCAGGTTGGAAATGCAATGTAATGATAGCGAATGGTTGTTTGTAGACAATGTGCTCAACACTCTTTCGTACACTGTTAGAAATCTAATACCGTTGAAAAGATATAAATTCAGAATACGTGCACAAAATACTTATGGTAATAGCGAACCCAGCAAAGAAAGTCAAACTGTTTCAGTCACGTCCCTTATAAATACTGTGGAGACATCGTTAAATGAAAATTTTGATAACATCGACGGGAACATATTTAAACAACAATTTCATATTTTTGAAGAACTTGGGAGAGGAAGATTCGGAGTGGTTCATAGAGTCTCTAGAAAAGATACAGGTATGATGTATGCAGCCAAGTTTATGAAATGCATTAAAATTAACACCAAGAAAAAAATACGTGACGAAATTGATATTATGAGATTACTGCAACATCCCAAATTCATTCATTTAATTGAGTGTTTCGAAACATCAAGAGAAACGATTTTGATTATGGAATTTATAAGTGGAGGGGAGCTGTTTGAACGAGTTGTTGCTGATGATTTTACGCTAACAGAAAAAGATTGTGTTATATTTGTACACCAAATATGTGAAGCTGTACAATACATGCACAGCATGGCAGTAGTACATCTAGATCTAAAACCAGAAAATATTATGTGCAAAACGAGAGAAAGTCGCCAGGTAAGAGACCTACTGTTGTATTTAATTATATAACAATTACATTATAGTAGGAAAAAGATATATTGTTGCAAAACTCAATCAACTAGATATCGAAACTACACTAAGGTCTCTTTTTACACGTTTTTTTTCGCACGGTTTTTTTGTACACGGCTTTTTTCACACGGATTCCGGAATTAACACGGTTTTCGCAATTAACACGGTTTCTGATGAGAGTTTAAAAAGAACAGTCATTTGTTTTTTTGAGAAAAATTTTAGAAAAGGGAACAGGTTGTCTGTAAGAAAACGATTATGAGAGTTAATTTAAAGTTTGAAAGTTAACTAAAATCATTCATTCAACAATTCACGGGAGTATTGGCTGTCGCTCTATAAAATGATTAATCAGTCCTCAGATCTTGAACCCCTGTCGTAAATTACACGACAACGTCTCTTCCGCTCATTTGTGGTGTATGATGTCAGCATCGTCATTGATATCATCGAGAATTTCGGAGCGTTGAAGAACTAGTCAAATTTTCTTCAACTCTTCATCATATCGAGCAGTACAGTATTTCATACCCATTTGAATGATATAGCTCTAGTAGTATTATGATTTACGCCGATGAAATGAGTTTCAGAATGACACATAGTTAACGCTCGTATCCGTACTGTATTTTACAGTATTGTACTGTATTTTCGACTCAAATACTGTGTACTGTTTTTACCCTCAAATCTACTGTATTTTAATTAGCACTGTATTTTTACACTGAAATGTACTGTATTTTTCATACTAAAATATAATACAGAATTTTAAAATTCCAACTCATCGAATTTCGATCTGTGGCAGTACAAAAACAGCAACAACACGTAGCGAATGTGAATGAGAACACAACAACAACACACACAAATTTTTTCATTATTAATTCTTGTTCAGAACGTCACAACAATCAAGCGAAATTTTGATGATTAAAAAAAAGAAACATGTCTCAACCAAAAAGAAAATATACTCTAAATCAAAATCATTATCAAAAACATCCGCTTCTCAAAAAATGTTATTATCACTTTCGCAAATTTTTCAGTTTTTGACGAATTTTAAAATGCCCTAAAAAGGAAATAAAAAATAATTGAGTTTATGAACTTGCTTTGAACGATTTGTTTAGTCTTGTTAAGACGTAGAGCCGTATTGAGTGAGTTTTACATGATATGCGAATACAACTGTGTGATGAAAACCGCGAAAAAGCTACCGCAGAGACGGTACTCGAACCCGAAAATAGTTCCTATCCTCCTAAATCCTCCTAAATTTGCCAATTAAGCTATCCTACATATGAAACATAAAAAAAAGGACTAATTGAGGACAGAAACACCTTGCGGAGGGATTGTTATTGAGAAATGACTACAAATGAACGCCGTAGGGCCCGGCACAGCTGAACATGCTCGGTTCTTATGTTCAGTTAGGCTGTTTGTATGTGTGTCTCACATGCAGGATAGTTTAATAGGCAAAACGATTTACCCGTATTTGGCTTGCTACGGGTTCGAGTCCCATCTCTGCGGTGGCTTTTTCGCGGTTTTCATTACATAGTTGTATTCGCATGTCATTTTTTCAATCTGTTTTCCTCGTAAGATGCTGATCAAATTTATTTGCTTTTGTTTTTTATTCACTATTTTTAGAAAAAAGCATACTGTAAAATTTACTGTATTTTAAAAGTCGATGTATTGTATTTCCTTGATTTTTACGCCAAATGTACTGTTTTTCTTAAAAAAATATACGAGCGTAATACCTTTTCTAATTTGATTTATATTCATCTCTATAAATTCTTCCCCTTTAATTCTGTCTCTGCGTGCATATATCTTCATCTAGTACCCATGTTTTCCCACTCAGTTTAGTTGAAAATGACTGTTAAGATCGTTAATGTTTTCTACACATCGTACCTTCGGAATTGAAAAGAACTGATTCTCAAGCTTGATTTGTAGTGAAAGTGTTTATTGGTGATAAAAAAACTAGCTTTTTTCCCCTTCAAATTATCAAAAGTTATATTTTATCCAAAACAAAACAAATAAATAATCAAATCTACGGTTTTTGGAATTATTACGTCAAATTTTCCACGCGGTTTTTTTTGCACGGTTTCCGCAATTAACACGGTTTTCTTCTACACGGATTTTTTTTAACACGGTACGTATCCCCCGTGTAAAAAGAGACCTTAGTGTACACGCCTTTGCAAGTCATTTGGCATCGATTGACTAGGAGATAATAGCATTATGTCGTAATCACGCTTATAGCATACCATTTCAATTACTCTACAGCATTTCCAGAAATGATTACCAAGTCATCAGACTTCGCATACTCCGATTCAGATCGAACATTATACAAGTTTTCAGTATGAGCAACCTTTTGTTTTGCATGAATGAAGACAATTATTCGACTTAAGACTGTTTTGATGGGTAATGAAAGTTGTCCTTCCATATCAACTTCCCTTTTCGAGCAGCATGTGTCTGTGTAGTGTCGGCAGCGGTTCTCAAGTAGCTGAGAACAACGATACGGTGGTATAGGGCTACTAATTAGGTAAGTCGTGTCGACCGGAATAATTTCAATCAAGAATCGTTCTACTGGTTTGCTGTTCAATATCGTAAAAAACACTAAAAGGGAGCTCAAACATCGATGATTGAATGGCTGTGGAGCTTAAACAATGTAGTCGTAAACGGAACAGTTGTGGGTTCTGCAGTGCGGATCACACAACTCCCTATCACAATTGAAATGACAAATTGAAGGCATATACAGAAAATATGTCCATTGTTCGGAATATTTGCCGCATAACCAGTCTTCGCCGAGCGACGACTTTATTTTCTAAACATTATATAAATTCCAGCGGAACTAAAGCTGGGAACACTGTTCAAATTAAGTTTGTTGTGATTTTAGTAGAGTGCCTATAATCACAGTGACGACATCTCATCCGTAATTTTGGCAACAATTCAAAACATTCCATTAGCTTTACATTGAATTGACAGGTCGTTTGCTCGTTTGGAACTGGGAGCTGTCATTCCAAACGAACAGCTGTCGCCACTCTGATTATAGTCACTCTAATTTTTAGTTTATTGTTTATTGTTTATTGTTTATTGTTTATTGTTTATTGTTTATTGTTTATTGTTTATTGTTTATTGTTTATTGTTTATTGTGGACATTGTTTATTGTTTATTGTTTATTGTTTATTGTTTATTGTTTATTGTTTATTGTTTATTGTTTATTGTTTATTGTTTATTGTTTATTGTTTATTGTTTATTGTTTATTGTTTATTGTTTATTGTTTATTGTTTATTGTTTATTGTTTATTGTTTATTGTTTATTGTTTATTGTTTATTGTTTATTGTTTATTGTTTATTGTTTATTGTTTATTGTTTATTGTTTATTGTTTATTGTTTATTGTTTATTGTTTATTGTTTATTGTTTATTGTTTATTGTTTATTGTTTATTGTTTATTGTTTATTGTTTATTGTTTATTGTTTATTGTTTATTGTTTATTGTTTATTGTTTATTGTTTATTGTTTATTGTTTATTGTTTATTGTTTATTGTTTATTGTTTATTGTTTATTGTTTATTGTTTATTGTTTATTGTTTATTGTTTATTGTTTATTGTTTATTGTTTATTGTTTATTGTTTATTGTTTATTGTTTATTGTTTATTGTTTATTGTTTATTGTTTATTGTTTATTGTTTATTGTTTATTGTTTATTGTTTATTGTTTATTGTTTATTGTTTATTGTTTATTGTTTATTGTTTATTGTTTATTGTTTATTGTTTATTGTTTATTGTTTATTGTTTATTGTTTATTGTTTATTGTTTATTGTTTATTGTTTATTGTTTATTGTTTATTGTTTATTGTTTATTGTTTATTGTTTATTGTTTATTGTTTATTGTTTATTGTTTATTGTTTATTGTTTATTGTTTATTGTTTATTGTTTATTGTTTATTGTTTATTGTTTATTGTTTATTGTTTATTGTTTATTGTTTATTGTTTATTGTTTATTGTTTATTGTTTATTGTTTATTGTTTATTGTTTATTGTTTATTGTTTATTGTTTATTGTTTATTGTTTATTGTTTATTGTTTATTGTTTATTGTTTATTGTTTATTGTTTATTGTTTATTGTTTATTGTTTATTGTTTATTGTTTATTGTTTATTGTTTATTGTTTATTGTTTATTGTTTATTGTTTATTGTTTATTGTTTATTGTTTATTGTTTATTGTTTATTGTTTATTGTTTATTGTTTATTGTTTATTGTTTATTGTTTATTGTTTATTGTTTATTGTTTATTGTTTATTGTTTATTGTTTATTGTTTATTGTTTATTGTTTATTGTTTATTGTTTATTGTTTATTGTTTATTGTTTATTGTTTATTGTTTATTGTTTATTGTTTATTGTTTATTGTTTATTGTTTATTGTTTATTGTTTATTGTTTATTGTTTATTTTATTTTATTTTATTTTATTTCTGGAGCAGGGAAAAGCCCACTTTATTGTTTATTGTTTATTGTTTATTGTTTATTGTTTATTGTTTATTGTTTATTGTTTATTGTTTATTGTTTATTGTTTATTGTTTATTGTTTATTGTTTATTGTTTATTGTTTATTGTTTATTGTTTATTGTTTATTGTTTATTGTTTATTGTTTATTGTTTATTGTTTATTGTTTATTGTTTATTGTTTATTGTTTATTGTTTATTGTTTATTGTTTATTGTTTATTGTTTATTGTTTATTGTTTATTGTTTATTGTTTATTGTTTATTGTTTATTGTTTATTGTTTATTGTTTATTGTTTATTGTTTATTGTTTATTGTTTATTGTTTATTGTTTATTGTTTATTGTTTATTGTTTATTGTTTATTGTTTATTGTTTATTGTTTATTGTTTATTGTTTATTGTTTATTGTTTATTGTTTATTGTTTATTGTTTATTGTTTATTGTTTATTGTTTATTGTTTATTGTTTATTGTTTATTGTTTATTGTTTATTGTTTATTGTTTATTGTTTATTGTTTATTGTTTATTGTTTATTGTTTATTGTTTATTGTTTATTGTTTATTGTTTATTGTTTATTGTTTATTGTTTATTGTTTATTGTTTATTGTTTATTGTTTATTGTTTATTGTTTATTGTTTATTGTTTATTGTTTATTGTTTATTGTTTATTGTTTATTGTTTATTGTTTATTGTTTATTGTTTATTGTTTATTGTTTATTGTTTATTGTTTATTGTTTATTGTTTATTGTTTATTGTTTATTGTTTATTGTTTATTGTTTATTGTTTATTGTTTATTGTTTATTGTTTATTGTTTATTGTTTATTGTTTATTGTTTATTGTTTATTGTTTATTGTTTATTGTTTATTGTTTATTGTTTATTGTTTATTGTTTATTGTTTATTGTTTATTGTTTATTGTTTATTGTTTATTGTTTATTGTTTATTGTTTATTGTTTATTGTTTATTGTTTATTGTTTATTGTTTATTGTTTAATGGAGTTAGGAAAAACCTTCTTGAGTTGACCAGCTGTAAGAACTTACTTCTTCAATTTGTTCTTGAAACCTGGATGACGAGGAAAGAGTTGCTCCGGAGAGTTCTGCGTCTGTATGACCAAGTATCATGTCGGAAATAAACATTGCTTTAGAGACGTTGCGTCGATCGCTAAGTAGTTCAAGTACAATTAGGTTACATCTGTGTTCATATCTAGGAAGATTATAAGGGTCTTTCCAAGGCAGCTGACGTAGAGCAAATCGGACAAATTTATGCTGCACAGCTTCGATGCGTTGTACTCCATTACGGTAATAAGGTGACCAGACTACTGCCGAGAACTCGAGAAAAAAAAATTCCTAAAAATAATACAGAGCGAACCAGGGCAATATATAATGCTTTTAAGCAGTGGAGTTTCCGAAAATATCAAGTTGTTTCTGATGGAACTTAGCCTTTTTGGCAGCACACGTTGAAGAATAATTTGAAGTCGTCTGCGTATGAGAGCTTAGAGCACTGCAACGAAAGATTGACGTCATCAATGTAAATTAGAAACAGAAGAGGTGATAGGTGACTTCCTCGTGGTACGCCAGATGTAATAGCAAAGGATTGAGAAGTGATGTCTCCGATTTTTACCGACATTTCGCGGCAAATATGGTACGACTTCATCCAGTCAAAGAGCCTTCCCTGGAAACCGATACGCTCAAGTTTTGCTAGTGCAATGCCATGATTAATCTTGTCAAATGCAGCTGATAAATCAGTATAAATAGCATCTATTTTATGACCTTCTTTCATTTCACGGATGATAAATGATGTATAACGTACTTAATTTGTATTCGTTGAGCGCCTAGTAACAAATCCATGTTGATCGGCAAAGATGTAATGTGAGCTGCAGCGAAGCATGAAGTTCATGACGATCAACTCAAACAACTTGGAAGCTGCTCTCAATGACGCAATACCACGATAGTTCGAGATGATATGCTTTTCGCCTATCTTGTGCACAGGAAATAATATTGACTTTTTCCAAATGTTAGGGGATTCGCCAGAAGACAGTAAACAATTAAACACATAGGCTAGTGGATCTGCAATGCTAGAAGCACATTTTTTTAGCACTATTGATGGAATACCGTCAGGGCCTGGATTCGAAGAGTATTTGAGAATTTTACACGCTTCAATAACATCGTCAAATAAAACACTGCCTGGAAAACCCACCGATGGATAGTAAGGTACGTTATTACCAGCGTTTTCGATTGCTTCGTAATCAAGGTTATCGTTATCACTGCCAAAGTGTTCACGGAAAAGGTTACAAATACTCTCAGTCGTAGTTGCTTCGACATCACCGTAGACCATGGAACTCGGAAGCCCACTTTCCTTTCTCTGCTCGTTGACATACTTTCAAGAAGCTTTAGGAATATTTTTCAGATTGTCTTGTATCTTCTTCTGGTAAGCTGCGAATAAATTTCTGTTAAGGCGTTTGTATGATTGATTTAAAGCTAAATATCGAGATTGAAGGTAATCGGTTCGGTATTTCGAATAATTTTTCAGAGCGGATTTTTCTGCAGTTTTCAATCGTATGCTCATTTAGGCTGGGGATGAGAGTTTATAATTTTTGGAACAAATTGGTCGATGGCATAAAGCAATACGTGGGTCAGTTTTTCAGCAGCTTGATGAGAGTCACAATGGAGCATTGTTCCAATCAATGCTTTCAAAAAATTGATTCATTGATTTAAAATTGCATTTGAGAGACGATCCAAGATATGGATTGCAAGTTTTCATTTATAAATTTAGTGTTATTGGTATGGTCAGGCGGAATGTAGATGAAGAGTGTACAGGTGCGTAAACTGATTGCAACCCATACCCGGTGATTCAGGAGAAACAAGTAAACGGCTTTTATAGCACGAGCGAACGGCGAGTGGGGTGCCCGCGACGTTCAGAACTATCAAAGCTCGAACGATCCTGACGGTATACATTGTAGTTAGAATTAAATAATTGACTAGATCGTGTGTCATTATTTTACCAAGTTTCGGTAAAAGCATAAATGTCAAATGCGTCGTCGCAGCAGGCATGTGCATGTTCTGCAATAGATAAGATAATACCGCCTACATTCTGATAGTACAATGTCAGCTCGCCAGTATCCATATTAGCGAGGTTTACATCCTTATTATTGATTCCATGAGTGGCTGCCTGGTTAAACTCATTGAGTTCACGATCATTGGTCGAACCGGCAACAGCAACAGAGAGCTGGAAATGTAGTCCACTTTGAGCGTGCGTAGTATCCAACGAAGCCTTGGAAGGACATATACTTGTTCAACTCAACTGACTCGTTCTCGTTAGAACATCCTAATCCGGAAGGGCTAGGTAGTGTAATCAATTCTCAGTTTGGCTTTTTCTAGTCGCTTTTTGTGAAGAGGACACTGTGAACTCCAAGAGTGATGACTGATATCAAGTTTCTCGGTTTTTGAAGGATTCAAATGCTCATTCTGGCTGTGACAATTTATGCATTTGGCAATACCAGAAACACATTCGTTAGCTTCGTGAGCCTTGGGCAACACAGTTGTTTCACGCATGTTGCCGCCTTATGTTAATATTCGGAGCATAGATAGCACCGCATGACGCCAACAACTTCAAAAACTCTACACCGCTTCCAGCCGATATTGATTCGTTGTAATTTTGTAAATTGGTAAAATGGTAGAGCATCGGTTTCCGCTATGACTGTTGATCCACTATTGTTTCGGGTTTGTTTGTTCAGCACTCTGATAACTTTCAAACAACTTGTCTCAGGTTAATTATTTTGCAGTTTGATTTTTTCAACGATTTCCTCCTCTGATAGTTCGTCTGTAATGCCGACAGTCTCGCGTATTAGCTGTTTTGTTGCTTCAATCGGCTGGGTTTTCTTCGGCTTAAACAGAACAGTTTGCTTCATTTTCATGATAGTTGCATTGCATGTTACTTCAGTACTAGGCAGGCTGCTTGTTGATTCTGAAGTGTGGCTAGTCTTGGTGTTAGTTTTATCGGTTTTTAGAAAAGTCGTTTTTCGTCTCTTGCCGGATCTCAACAATCCATTACTGTCAAGAAGATTCGTTGTACTGTCACTGCTTGGTAAACCAGTGGCTTTTCGTTTAGAACTTTTTCCGGAACGAGTGACAGTAGCAAAAGTTTCTTCAGTTTGAGCAACATTCTCTAAACTAGATTCAATACGCAGTATCTTAGTCCTTAGCTTAACTTAGTTTAACTTTTCGATCAGTGATTGACTGTTTGCTGTCTTAACCAGCATGAAGTGTTATTCTTGGCAGACAATTGTAAATTAAAATGTGATTTACATTCTTTCGTTCGTCCGGATGTCACCAATAATGACATTTCTGATATGGTACGAGCCAATTTGGGAATGACTTAGGACCCAAGGTTAGTTAAGTTGGTTGCCAAAGGTTCTGACATTAGCAACATGATGTTCGTATCGTTTAAAGTTGGCCTCGATCCTGCTTTGGGTCCAGCACAAGGAATATATTTTCGAGTATTTGAGGAAAAATCTACTAAAAAAATTAGTAGCCTTACTATTTCGTATCCGTCTCCAATGCCTACAATAACGGAAGCAACGTATTCTACAATAATTGAATACAGAACACTGGGACGCACTGTTGATGGCAATGTGGAAGCCTCCGATCCCTCCGACCCAATTCTGCAGTTATAGTCAGCGTTCATCAGTCATCCCGGTTCTCGGTTCTGTGGGCGGATGTGGCGAAGAGGGCTTCCAAACTTTTCACCTTGGCAAGTATTCGTCTATTTCTAGTTTTGCTTGTGCTGATTCGTTTTCCGGTTTCAGCTCGATTTTTCCAATTCAGACACCGGGATGCACAGCCGTTGGTATTATGGAAGCCTCTGACCCCCTCGCTACAGTCGAGCCATTGCAGCCAGCGCGAGAGAGTGACGATGAGGTCTTTCAACCCGCGTCCGCCGGCAAGTATACAAAACGTTTGGACAATACAGGTTTTGACTCTTTTGCAGCTTCCAGCTCGCAATCGGTTTTATTGTACTACCAAAACGTAGGTGGTATGAACACGTGCCTGAACGACTACTTATTGGCTTGTTCGGGTGAATGCTTTGATAGCATCGCGTTAACGGAAACTTGGCTGAGTGATAGTACCATATCTACGCAATCCATGTAACAGTTCCAAGAGTCTCGATGATGGCGTGCTCGTTGCTATTCACCGCCGCTTGAAAGGACGGCTCATTATAAACGCATCTGGGAGTTGTGTCGAGCAGGTTTGGGTCTGAATTAATCTGAGCTCGTTATTTCTCTTTATGGTTTATATTTCGCCGAATCGGACTTGTGATTTGTCATTCATATTCAGCCGTTAGAGATGTCATTGCTGCTCATATGCATCCGGAAGATGAAATACTTATCGTCGGTGACTTCAACTTCCCAAGCCTTAAATGGTTTCCAGTTTCCGATGGTTTTCTGTTTGCAGATCCAATCCATTCTTCGTTTCACACTGGTATTATCAACTTGCTTGACCGGTACAGTTTTAATTTATTGCGTTAAGTGTATCACGTTACAAATGAGCACAATAGCATCCTCTCTCTCTTTTCTTCAAGCAAATCGGATTGCGCGCCCAGAAGCACCGCAGCACCCTCTCCTCTGGTGTAGTCCGTTAGGCATCACCCTCCTCTGCACATTGAGCTTGAATGGAATCGATCGTTGAACAATTGCAAGATTTCTCACACCGTCGGATATAATTTTAAAAGAGCTGACCACAATAGTATTATTGCATTTCTTACAAGCATTGACTGGAGTGAAATTCTTGACAATGGCCATATTAATCTTGCAGCTCAAACATTTTCCTACGTTCTGATGTATGCTATTGACCAATATGTAAATAGTTAATTAGTTAGCGTCCCGAACAAGTACCGCGGCAAAACCGCAGAACAACGACGATTGAAAAGTTGCAAAAGGACAGCATTAAAGAAGTATTCTGAGAACGGAGGATTGTTGCTCCGTCGAAATTACGTGGAAATAAACAAAGTTTACGAAAAGACTGCTAAACGTTGCAATGTCAACTTCTTACTCGGTGTGCAGAGGAGATTTAATTCTAATCCAAAAGTAAGAGAAAGAGTAAGATCTAACTTCATCTATGTTTTACAATGAACAGACAAGTTCTAGCATGCAGAAAATTTGCGAAATGTTCATGAAAAAATGTTCTAACATATTTTCTAGAGGAATCGTAGCATCTTACCAAATCACCCAGGCGGCACTTAACGTTCTCGTTTTGGGACAGTCAATGAATTCAATCAACATAAGCGCAAGTTCCATGAAAACAGCAGTCGCAAAAATAAAATCTTCACACTCTGCTGGACCCGACGGTATACCGGCAGTTATTTTGAAGTGATGCTCTAGTGGTATTATAGTACCTCTATGTCTTCTGTTCCGACAGTCACTCATGACTGGAGTATTTCCTGATAACTAGCTTATATGTTCCATGTGTACAAAAACTTGCTTAATCCACTTAGCAGTGAGATTATACGTTTTTTATCGATCGGCAATGTCTTAATGTCTTAATTAAGTTGATAAAGAACGTTCTTGAGCATGCAAAGAAGAAGCACATTCCCGAAACAAAACGAATATAAATAGTGTAATTGATAGTAGTAATAATCTATACGAAGGAAATATTTTTAGCATTGTACACAGACAAAAGTAATGTATCATGAAAGAGTTATCTGTTGAATCAAAAATCTGATTTAAAACCATGTTCGAAGTAAAATTAAATTTGGAATACAGGGGAACGTGTCATTTGAGCCAATTTATTCTGATAGACTTGCATACTTTACCTCGGCTTAGCTCATGAGCTGTGTTTAACCCTGGAGATAGATTTAATTTAACAGTTTATATTGGGCAAACATTTTCAATGCAACACACACAGAATTCGTCCTTTCGTCCGATTTGACATTGTATCGCTTTCGACTTTATGTTGTATTTGACTATTTGATGCAGTCGACCTTTTATTATATTCTGTTATTTCGAATTTTTGTCGTATTCGACCATTTGACGCATTCGGTATTTTATTCCTTCGATCTTTTAGTGTTTCGATCTTTGTTCTTCGACGTTTTGCCATTCGACCTTCTATTCCGAACCTATGTAGTCGAGTCAGTAAAATTCGCCTAATAGATTGTTAACCATTTCATTAGACTCGATTTTTTTAAAAGTGTAGCCATTTTAGAGAAATCATAGTGCTGTAATATGACAATTTATCCCATCCTAACATGATCAATTCTAATTACAATTTACATTCAATTCCAATCCAAATGCGAAATTTCCACGTATTTGGATATCCCGGTCATAAACTTTACAAAAATACGCATATCGCGTTTACCTCGACCTAAGTCCACCGCGCAGTCAGTTAATAATATACTTCATGATTGCTTGCTCTGCATAAAGCGGAGGTCGACAACCAAATCTATGACATGACAGCTGGGCCACAACTGTGAACGTTTTTAACAGTCCTTCTTCATTAGCATGACACTCTCTTCATCTCTATGGTTTTCCGATTTCTCACGCTGCAGGTACGTCCGATAGAAAACGATAAGTTATGGAAAGAATAATTGGATAGCTAGAGTTAACAAAAATCGAAATACAAATTCACTATTGAAAAACCACCCAAACACTCTGGTTCTTGATCCAAAATACGTACATGGCGACCGATGACAAGTGTCACGGATCTGTGCCAAAGTATGGAAACTAGTGGATTGAAGTGAAATCAGTATTCAGTGTAGTAACCAACGGTTCTGAATTAAGTAAATGTGAAACACCACTAGATAAAAATGGGAACAACAAAATCGAAGAAACGCAGAAGAGTGGCGACGTGCAGGTAAATATTCTGAACAAACTCACAGCGCACACGGTGTACCATGAGAACGGAGAGGTCAAGGTGACGATAATTATGGCAATGGTAGTGATACAGTTATATATGTCAACATACAGAACAATTAAATAAATTATGCGTCGACAAGCTTTAAAGGCGTCGCGGTCCATTGCAAACAAAATTTATTGAAATGTAATCTGTATCAAAAGTGACTGCGACTGCAGAGCACACCAGAAGACATAAAGAGGCACCAACAGAAACCAGCACCGTCAGCAACGTCAGTGATTACTAAAACTAATAAAAAAGTAAGAGTATGTAATGTCAGAGACATATCTGGGTGTCGTGAATACGAATGAAACTTTCACGCTTTCTTCATACTTCCGAATATCAATTAGGTTATCGATTGTGTGAATTGTGTATGCTTTTCCCCTTTCCACAAGAATTTGAAACGATGCATCTAAACTAAAATACGGTTCGTCTAGTTACATCAAACTGAGACACAATTTAATATTACGAAATAATCGTTGTAGTTCTTTATGACAAAATAATAGTGGAGTTCTTATTAATAGTAGAGTTCTTATTCCGATGGATACCGCTGACTTACGTCATGCATTTTCAGTCTGACGTTACTGATATGGTTGGTGAAGGTATAGCGTTCACAACCGATTACAATCTTCCAGTAAAGAAAACATCATTCGCTGGATTGATGAATGATACAATAGGCCTGTGATATAAAAAGGGCCGAATATAATAAAGTGAAATGAAATTTCGCATAATTCTTTGAAAATATATTAATGATCCTAAAAAGAATTTTAAGAATTCTCGAATTAGAAACTGGACCTAAGTTTAAGAAATACATTCAAAACTCAAAACAGACTCAGAATTCAGTAGCAATCTAGTTCTTTAACTAAAATTTTGAATATGAACACAGTTCCGAAATCTAGTTTCAGAATCAGAATTGTATTCCGAACTAAGTTCTGAAACATTAATACGACTTCTCGCCTCGAAAGCAAATGAGAACTGCGATCTGAGCGTTTGAGGTTTTTAACCACGCAGTAGGTGCATTCTCCGACGCTGCTGGTTGAATGTGCCTTCTTGCCTCGACGACCGGAAAGCAAATGAGATCTGCGACCTGAGCGTTTGAGGTTTTTAACCACGCATAAGATGCATTTTTCGACGCTGCTGGTTGAATGTGTCTTCTCGCCCTGATGGTCAGAAAGCGAATGAGAGCTGCGGACTGAGCGTCTAAGTTTTTAACCACGCAGAAGGTGCATTCTCCGATGCTGCTGGTTGAATGTTTTGTGTTGTTTGTAGTTATCTCACACTGTTGAAAATATTATCCTAGATTCGTGATCATATTTTTGATAAAATGGTGAATTATGTTGCTGTCGTTAATACATGTCGAGACATTCACGATTAAGTTCTGGACATTCTTCCATATGGCTTATGAAATCTGCTATATTTTTACATGGAATATTACGAAATCCTCAAAAATTTTATTTCAAAAAGGCTGTGTCCACAAAGTTATCGCAAAATCTACTAGAAAGTAAAAAAAAGTGTACCGAAGCTCTCGAAAAATTTGTATTATATCTACTTGAGACAGAGGGCGAAGTTTTGAACGAAGAGTTTGATTCCTGGAAGGAAAACGCCAGATCGTGATATAAATAATATAATTAAAGCTAAACATAGACACATCGAAAAAGAAAAACATAATATTCACGTTATGAACGACGCAGTCTTCGATGTGAAGCAGACGACTGCCATCGTACCTATGGCCTACATGCAGCCGACTCGTTACCATCGTTCATAGACGCAATAAATCTGTTTGCTGAATTAATCCCAGCTAATCAGCTGTCAACAGCAATAAAATTTGTTAAAATAAGTCTAACCGCAAAGCACGGTTAGGCCTAGTAAACTGCGACACGCTACATGCGTTAACAGGAGAAGTCGAAAAATGTTGCAAAACGATAATCGCTAAATTAAATTAAATTGAAAAAACCCTTCTTAATCCACCTAGTGGTGTGATAATGCCTTTCTCTTTTTTTTTTTTTAAACAGTCTCATAAAAACTTTTTTTATCTTTTTATGAAATAATTTGTGGCACTAATTTGGACTCACTTTTGACAAAAATTGATTCAGATTGAATCGAGCAGTTCAAAAAAACATTCTTCAGTGTTTATATCACATAGTAGGAATCATTTTCCAACCAAGCGCTTGACATTTGCATTGCCTATTTGTATGAGAAGAGTGCTGCTAATCTAAAGAACGTGTTTAATCCACATAGCAGTGAGATGACACCTTTTTTATCAATCCGCATGTGTTTTTGCATGAATATTCTTCGGTGTTTAAGTTTTCATGACATTATTTTAATGACCTTCGTTTTAAGCGACAATTTGAGATTTTAATCACTCATTACTCTGTAATGTCGAAACTGCAAATCGGATCGAATTTATATCAAGAAGTGTGATAATCGATTAAAGATGCCATGATATGTAAGTACCTCTTTAGAGTTTACGGTAATTTAAGGTACTTCCAGAGCCGGTATTCAGGAATCAGCATAACCCAAACCGATTCGTATGGCCATATGACGAATAAATTACAACTGTTTTGAGTCCAACTTTGAAGTTTTTCGGGATTGTCATCTTCTATATCGGTTTGAATTTTAAAAATTCATCATCATGTAATTCGAGAACCGGAAGTCATAATTCGATAAAATTAATTAATTTTTGTGTGTATGTATAAAATTAATTAATTTTGTATATAAGTTTATTTTAATTTGAATTTTTGTTTCTGAAATATGATTAGGCTTTTTTTGAGAAAACGATTGAGCTTTGAGAAAAGATTTTATACTGAAACCGGAATTCTAAAATCGGTATGGCCGAAGTCAGATAAATTCACCTGAGAAGCTGTATAGTTTACATTTGTTTCAAAATTTTGAAATCAGTGAAAACATCTTTGAGAAATCATAGCACGAATTAAATTTTTAGGTGCCTTCTGAATCGACAACTGAATACCACTAAAACTGAAAAAAGTTAATTTTTTTTATCGACTATCCAAATATGCTAACCCGATAAACCTGATTAATTTATGTGGAATAGTCATTTTTATACCAATCACCCTGTATCCCCGAAACCGGAAGTTGGATCTGATTGAAGAGCAAGATGTTTCATAATGTTTTATAGAATCTTGAAACTTTTCATTTGAATATTAGATGATTCTTAGATTTCATTTGAATCTTAGATCGGTTCCGCCATCTACGAGAAGAATGAGTTACACAATTTTGATTTCGTTTCACATATCATCCTGTAGTTCCGGAACCAGAGGTCGGAACCAAACATAATTCAGGAACTTTGTTTGGGAGCATACGACTTTTCATATTAATCAGAATTTGTAGAAAAGAAATTTTCCGCGAAAATTGAGTGAAATTATTTGTCACACACGCATTTGCTGGTCTCGACGAACTGATTCGAATGGTATATGGCTGTTTTGTTCTTCCAGCATTTATTGCTGTAAGTATTTTAAATCAATATAATTATGGAATTACTCTCAACTCGAAAATGCTGATATCATCTGGTTTACATGTGCCATATTCGAACGATTATGTTGCCAAAAACGAGCCGTGCTAAAATCGATCCGAAGCTAAATGTCATGAAAAAGGATGCTGTACACAGTCTTTTTGGTACTTAGAAACAATTGTATGTAACAGTATAAAAAATCGTGTTTTCCGTTGCTCCCAAGCATTTATTTGTCATACAGCGCTCAAAACTCCTACTGCTGGAATAGGGGGAAAAGTCGTTTACACAAAAATTTCGATATCTCCGTTAGAAATGGACTGATTTTAACAATCTATGGCTTGTTGGATAACTTTTACCGTTCGGAATCTAAGTCTGAAAACATATTCTGTTTTCAAGGTCAATTGTGACAGATACTGTCAAAAAACTGAAAATTTTGACATAAAAAACTTCGTATAACTCAAAAAGTAAACATCCGATCGCAAAACCATTCAATAGGGTTTTGAGTGACGGGGAGACCTTTCATTTGCGACTAGTTTGATTAAAATCGGTCCAGCCATCTCTGAGATCTCGACCTCTTAGTTGACAACACACATACAGACACACACACGGACATTTGCTCAGTTCGTCGAGCTGAATCGATTGGTATATGTCATTCGGCCCTCCGGGCCTCGGAAAATTTTTCTAAAGTTTGAGCGAATTCTATACCTAGTTTTTATATATACAGGGTCCGGCACTCGAAGTGTAACCAATTAAAAAGGCCATAAATTCAGTTTGGAAAATTACTTTTACTTAATTCAAAGTACAAAATGTGTAAAAATAATACAAAATTCAGAATCAATTCACTTTTGCTCGATATGACCACCTTTTGCCTTGACTTGATGACTTGAGGGAGCGAAGGAGTTGCTTCGTTTGATCAAAAGCGGTCAATTTCCGAACATTGTATTTTCTGACGAGAAAATTTTTCCAATTGAGCAATTCGTAAACTCTCAAAACGATAGGGTTTACTTGACCGACCGTTCATACGAGAATTTGAGTCATCGATTGGCCACCAGGAGGCAGCACCCGCAACAGATAATGGTTTGGGCCGCTGTAACTGCAGATGGGCGCTCTCCAATCGTTTTCATCGAGCCTGGCGTCAAGGTAAATGCGACATATTATCGGGAAAGCATTCTGGAGGTTGCTTTGAAGCCGTGGGCAGACAAACATTTCGGTGGCAGACCATGGATGTTTCAGCAGGACTCGGCACCGTCTCACAAAGCTCGAGTGAACCAAGAATGGCTGAAAAACAACGTTCCGAACTTCATCACGTCCACACAATGGCTCTCGAGTTCACCAGATGCGAATCCAATGGATTATTCTCTTTGGGCCATTTTGGAGAGCAAAGTCCGAACTAAAAGATACACCAGTCTCGAGGCGCTGAAAAAAGTTATTGTCCGCGAGTGGGCCAAAATATCTGCAAGTCACATTCGGCCAAACGAAGCAACTCCTTCGCTCTCTCAAGTCATCAAGTCAAGGCAAAAGGTGATCATTTCGAGCAAAAGTGAATTGATTCTGAATTTTGTATTATTTTTACACATTTTGTACTTTGAATGAAGTAAAAGTAATTTTCCAAACTGAATTTATTGCCTTTTTGATTGGTTACACTTCGAGCGCCGGACCCTGTATAAAAAAAGGAAAAACCTGTTTTAATCCACCTAGTGGTGTAATGATGCCTTTCTCATGTACATATAATATTGTGGTATTCTTCTCAAAATTTCATACAGAATAAAACAGTGCTTTGATTGCGTGAGTCGTCCTTAAGAAAACGAAGTGGGTTCAATATTATATGCACTTCCGGCACCGGAACCCGAGAACCGGTATAATCAAAGTCGGTTCGTACGGCTACCAACTAACATGACATACAAAGTCTACTAGTTTTTATTCGAATTTTGAAGATTTTATACAATTTTGCCATCGCACTCTAAATGACGATTTAAATGTTTGTTCTATCCGAAAATATGCAGTAATTTTTGGTAGGACCATAAAACCTTCCAATTGACCCTAAGATTGGGAATAACGGTTTAGAGTCCAGTTTATAACATTTTTTACGGTTTTTGTTCCGCCAGTTTAAGTGACGGTGTACAATATTGAACACACTTTACCCTATAACTCCGGATCCGGATGAAATTCAGGAATTACGTATGAGACCGGAAGACCTTTCATTTGAATCTAAGTTTGTGAAAATCGGTCAAACCATCGCTAAGAAAATACAATACTAAATACACTTTACCCTATAACTATAACTCGCTAAGAAATACAATACTAAACACACTTTACCCTATAACTCCGGAACCGGAAGTCGGATCCGGATGAAATTCAGGAATTACGTATAAGACCGGAAGACCTTTCATTTGAATCTAAGTTTGTGAAATCGGTCAAACCATCGCTGAGAAAATTGAGTTAGATCCATTTTTACCTTTTTTTATATATAAAAAATAGGTATAGAATTCGCTCAAACTTTCGAAAAATTTTCCGAGGCCCGGAGGGCCGAATGACATATACCAATCGATTCAGCTCGACGAACTGAGCAAATGTCTGTGTGTGTGTGTGTGTGTGTGTGTATGTGTGTGTTATTCTGTATGTGTGTTGTCAACTAAGAGGTCGAGATCTCAGAGATGGCTGGACCGATTTTGATCAAACTAGTTGCAAATGAAAGGTCTCCCCGTCACCCAAAACGCTATTGAATGGTTTTGAGATCGGACGTTTACTTTTTGAGTTATACGAAGGTTTATGTCAAAATTTTCAGTTTTTTGACAGTATCTGTCACATTTAACCTTGAAAACGGAATATGTTTCCAGACGTAGATTTCGCTCGGTAATACCTATCCAACAAGCCATAGATTGTTAAAATCCGTCCATTTTTAACGGAGATATCGATATTTTTGTGTAAGCCATATTCCAGTAGAAGGAATTTTGAGCGCTATATGAAAAAGCAATGCTTGGGAGCAACATGAAACACGATTTTTTATACTGTTACATATAATTGTTTCTAAGTACCAAAAAGACTGTGTACAGCATCCTTTTTTATGACAATTTGCCTCGGACCAATTTCAGCACGGTTCATTTTTGGCAACATAATCTTTCGAATATGGCATATGTAAACCAGATGATACCATCATTATCGAGTTGGAAGTAATTCCATAATTATATTGATTTAAACTATTTACAGCAATAAATGCTGGAAGAACATGACTTCCATATACCATACGACTCAGTTCGTCGAGATCAGCAAATGCGTGTATGACAAATAATTTCACTCAATTTTCTCGGAGATGGTTAAACCGTTTTCTACAAACTCAGATTCATATGAAAAGTCGTATACTCCCAAACAAGGTTCCTGAATTACGTTTGGATCCGACTTCTGATTGCGGAACCACAGGATGATATGTGAAACGAAATTAAAATAATGCAATTATTTTTCTCGTAGATGGCTGAACCGATCTAAGATTCAAATGAAATCTAAGAATCATCTATGATTCAAATGAGAGGTCTTAAAATTCTATAAAACCTCTTACTTTTTAGTCAGATCCGACTTCTGGTTTAGAAAATGCAGGGTGATTAGTATAAAAATGTCCATTTCACATAAATTAATCAGGTTTATCGGGTTTGCAGATTTGGATAGTCGATTACCAAATAAATTTATTTCAGTTTGAGCGGTATTCGTTTTTGGATTCGGAATGTACCCCCAAATTTTAATTCGCACTACAATTTCTCAAAGATGTCTACACACTCCTCAGGTGAATGTAACTGATTTCGGCTACACCGATTTTAGAATTCCGGTTCCAGTATCGAATCGATTCTCAAAGCTCAATCATTTTCTCAAAAAAGACCAAATCGAACTTAAAAAACAAATATTACAGGACTTAAGGTCCCATACAAAATCGGTGAATTTTATCCGATTCTAGAATTACAGATGATTTCATGTAAATTGTTTGGCGTAATAATTTATGGCCATTCGAATCATTTTAGGCTATGCTAATTTCTGAATACCGGCTCTGGAAGTACCATAAATAATGACGAAAAACTGTAAAGTGGAACTTACTTCGACATCTCATGGAATGTTCAATCGATTGTCACACGCTAAGATTGAAATTCGATATGTTTTGCAGTTTCGGCATTACAGGGTAATGAGTGATTAAAATCTCAATTTGCCGTTTAAAACGACGAAAATTAAAATAATGTCATGAGAACTAAAACACCGAAGAATATCCATGCAAAAACACATGCGTATTGATAAAAAAGGTATCATCTCACTGCTAGGTGGATTAATCACGTTTTTTATATATGACCACTATTTCCGGTACTTCTGGAACCGTATACCGGTAACCAGGATAGCCGGAATCGGTTTGTTTAGTTACCTACTGATGATGACTATTGATTTGTGTAGTTTTGAGACCAGTTTAGAAATTTTTTTTCGTTTTTTGTTTTGCCGGTTTAAGGTGAAATGTATGCGCGCAAAATTTTATTCGCTTCAGTTGAACGAACCGTCGCACAAAGCGTACCAAGAAAAACGGACACATAGAAACAAGAACTTTTTTCAATGATTGAGCGCAGTGGGCAAACCTCTCGTTATATTGGCTGGTAAAAAAGACTGGATGTGATGGATTTTTGAATTCTTCACACTTTGAATATATTCTAATTCAATCATTATTGTTTACACTAGGGCGATAAATCGTGAGTAATTATGAATGATTAACATGAGGTTATATGTATATGTATTGACTAACTTGCTAAGCATGTATATGCCTGAGTTTATTAGCAAGCATGGATTCTCCTTCAAAAGAACGATTCAAGACAAGAGAACATTCAAGTATTTTCGATATCTTTGCCAGTCGTTCACCAGGCCCTTCCCGCCGATGAGATAGAATTTACGTAAAAGTATTCTCCATTAACTGTTTTTCGGAAGCGACTTCCGGAATTATATAGCTGGATGAGTCTAGTAATGTCTGTTTCAGCGATAACGAACCGAAGACCAAACAGCCTCTGGCCTCCGGTGCCAGAAATCATCAATAGTTTAATAATTTCTTAGATTACATTATTGGAATACATTCCAAATATAACTAATAGTTCATTTTACCATGCAGTTAAAATTGTTTAGTGAATCTTTTCTTTTTTTTTTGGAAGGTTTGTTCGAACTAACTTGCTTATGTGCCCAGAGTCACAGCGTGTTGGCTGTTTAGTCCAGGTTGTAAACGGCGTTCAGCAGCGCTCCACTCACCGCTACCTGATAGAAACCCATCATATTAACTTTTTTTAATTTTTTTTTACTTTTTTCTTTTTGACGACTAAGTCAATATTTCTTTTTTCTTTTTATGCGATATTCATCTACCAGAGACCATTTTTGTAGAAACAGAAAATGAAAATTATAGAATGATAGTACTCAAGAGAGAGCAAGGATGTGAATATATAGAACGGAAAATGAGAGACGTGACAGAGGGTCATTTAGGCAAGCAGAAATCTTTTAGTAACTTAACTTTTACCTTCTACCAGAGGAGTCGGGCTTAGGCATCTGAACAATGCGAATTGCCCAAGTCTCTGGTATGTCGGAAAGCAGTGATAAAGGTCTTTTACCATGTACTATCCGAACCGGCAAAAGGAAAGTTACTAGAAGTTGTCACTTTTTATTTGCGACGGCCTTATCACACACAATGAGTTCTTCACTGCATGGATATTTTTTATTTATCTCTATACGGCTAGGAACATCGGAATGGAAGGTTTGTTCAAACTATTGCTTATGTGCCCAGGGTCACAGCGTGTTGGCTGTTTAGTCCAGGTTGTAAGCGGCGTTCAGCAGCGCTCCACTTATCGCTACCTGATGGAAACCCATCGTATTAACTTTTTTTTACTTTTTGTCGTGAATACGACTTACTTTACTATGGGGCGCCTTTTCAAAATTTACCCTCTGAGAGAGTGATAAGTTTTTGATCGTGAATATCTTCTGTTGTATCTAATGAATCAATATAATTCTTGCAACATGCCATCGGAAATATGATCACAATTTTATGATAAAATTTTCAGTTGTGTGACATAATCTTAAATAGTTCAAAATTAAACTTTTCTTAAATGTTTGGTACAAACGAGTGTCAAAGAGGATAATTCATATGGCGCGTTTGCCTTTCTCGTATTTTGGAAGCTCATAGCTCAGTGATCTGTGGAAGGATTTATATAATCTAACTACCAATAGAATCAAAAATTTTCAACTTGAACGTGTATTGCAACAACATTGAAGTTATTCAATAGTACACTATTGAAAAACCTGTTTGATTTAATCCATGACAGCACCAGCCAATCAGAACGCGAGATGTCTGCATCTATACAAGAGCATCCATATAAAAGTTGAGTGCTTCATTTTTCCTACCATTTGCTGAGCATCTGTTCCCGAAACAAGACACACGAGAGCAACATCGTGGACCTGTCGTCTCACTGTTTCCCGTTCTGCGTACAGGAAAGGAATTCTAACAAAGGTGATGTGAAAAATAGCGTCATTTAAGTTAAAGCAGCTACTCTGAACGTACGGGACGCTGTCAGCACACGATGACAGCGAAAACCGGATGAAAGGCAGCCGAAAATTCCAGCAAATTCAAATAGCACTTTTAAGTGCTAAAAATAATCATAAAGAATTAGTTGAATTTTATCGCTTTCCTACCATTTTCCGAGCAAATGTTGCCGAAACGAGGCACACACGAGAAGTTAAATTAATTTGCACCGTCACTAACACATTCAATTACGAACGGCAATGCGAAAGTAGAAGTGATGATGTTGAATATATCTTTATACTAGTACACAAATATGCCGTGCGAAAGAGTTGCCACGTACAGATCAATATGTATTTTTTTTTTGTCGTGAATTCTTTAGTATGGGGCGCTTTTTGATCATGATATCTAACACATTCAATTACGACAGGACAGTAACGCTGTCTCGCAATACGAAACAGAAAATTTTGATTTAGAAACATTTTTATACTAGTATACTTTATACACATTATTAAAACAAATGTTTCCACTTGATTTGCGCATTCTACTTTCCAAGCGTTTCAGAACAGGCTAAACTTAAAGCAATTCTAAATATTTCTTTATCAGTGATGTGGTCATCCTGAAAAGGACGGGGTTTTCAAATCCTCATCGTTACGGATGGCCAGGTGCAGATGGCGAGGGATGATTTTCGTTTTCTTGTTGTGACGGGCAGCATTACCGACCAATTCCAACACTTCGGCAGCCAAGTACTCCATCACTGCCGCCAGATAGACCGATGCACCGGCACCGACACGCTCTGCGTAGTTTCCCTTTCGGAGCAGACGATGGATTTTGCCAACTGGGAACTGCAGACCAGCACGGTTCGAGCGAGACTTTGCCTTGCCCTTAACTCTTCCTCCTGTGAGCGTGTTTCTGCGTGAAAACTCCACAAGATGCTGTTCACTGCTCGACAGCCAATTCAGTATTACTGGCTGCTGCTATACTAACTCTCTCTTTTATATCGTCTCACTGTTTCCCGTTCTGCGAAGGGGAGGTCCCTACACCCTTACCAGTAGCAGGTATAAAAGGAAATGTGATGCGAGAAATAGCGTCATTTAAGTTAAAGCAGCTGCTCTGAACGTACGAGACACCGTCAGCTAGATGGCAAAAACCGAAAAAAGGCAGATTTATACCGTCACTAACACATTCAATTACGAACGGCAATGCGAAAGCGAATGTGATGATGTTGAACACATCTTTATACTAGTATGGGGTCGTGTGAAAATATGCCATGCGATACAGGGTTGCCATATATACAGGTTAATCTATATTTTATTTACACATACATATATGTACAGATTAATCTGTATTATTATTATTATTATCATTATTATTACTATTATTATTATTATTAAAATAACTTGCATACCGAAGATCGTCGATACATTTCAGACCAGGCCATTGCAATTGTTTCGTACTGAAATTTCGAGAAGAATCAGATCTTCGAACTTCATAGCTTCAATAAAAATAAACTACAAATTTGTCGTACCTAGCCTCCTATATTGGCAAATTAAAAAGGAATTGTTTCAAGTTTGGAATATATAGCTGTAGAATAGTAGCTGTTAAATGTAACTAATCTGTACTTTAATGTAGGTGCATCGCTTCAAACTCTATTAGTGAAAAAGGGGAAAGCTTGCACAATTCATACAATCAATCAACTAACTGATATTCGGAAAAGTGATGGGAGCCTGCCAGTTTTTTCGTATTCACGACATCCAGTTATGTCTGACATTACCCACCCGCCTTTTTTTTTCTTTTTCACGACTAAGTCAATATTTCTTTTTTCTTTTTATGCGATATTCACCTAACCAGAGACCATTTTTGTAGAAACAGAAAATGAAAATTATAGAATGATAGTACTCAAGAGAGAGCAAGGATGTGAATATATAGAACGGAAAATGAGAGACGTGTCAGAGGGTCATTTAGACAAGCAGAAATCTTTTAGTAACTTAACTTTTACCTTCTGGTGTATATCGCATAAAAAGAAAAAAGAAATATTGACTTAGTCGTCAAAAAGAAAAAAGTAACAAAAAAGTTAATATGATGGGTTTCTATCAGGTAGCGGTGAGTGGAGCGGCGTGTCACGTCTCTCATTTTCCGTTCTATATATTCACATCCTTGCTCTCTGTTGAGTACTATCATTCTATAATTTTCATTTTCTGTTTCTACAAAAATGGTCTCTGGTTAGGTGAATATCGCATAAAAAGAAAAAAGAAATATTGACTTAGTCGTCAAAAAGAAAAAAGTAAAAAAAAATGTTAATATGATGGGTTTCCATCAGGTAGCGGTGAGTGGAGCGCTGCTGAACGCCGCTTACAACCTGGACTAAACAGCCAAAACGCTGTGACTCTGGGCACATAAGCAATAGTTCGAACATACTTTCCATTCCGATGTTCAACTAGCCGTATAGAGATAAAGAAAAAACATCCATGCAGTGAAGTGAAGTTAAGTTACTAAAAGATTTCTGCTTGCCTAAATGACCCTCTGTCACGTCTCTCATTTTCCGTTCTATATATTCACATCCTTGCTCTCTGTTGAGTACTATCATTCTATAATTTTCATATTATGTTTCTACAAAAATAGTCTCTGGTTAGGTGAATATCGCATAAAAAGAAAAAAGAAATATTGACTTAGTCGTCAAAAAGAAAAAAGTAAAAAAAAAGTTAACATGATGGGTTTCCATCAGGTAGCGGTGAGTGGAGCGCTGCTGAACGCCGCTTACAACCTGGACTAAACAGCCAAAACGCTGTGACTCTGGGCACATAAGCAATAGTTCGAACATACCTTCAATTCCGATGTTCAACTAGCCGTATAGAGATAAAGAAAAAACATCCATGCAGTGAAAAACTCATTGTGTGTGATAAGGCCGTCGCAAGTAAAAAAGGACAACTTCTAGTAACTTTTTTTTGCCGGTTCGGATAGTAAATGGTAAAAGACCTTTACACTACTTTCCGACATACCAGAGACTTGGGCGATTCGCTTTGTTCAGATGCCTAAGCCCGATTCCTCTGGTAGAAGGTAAAAGTTAAGTTACTAAATGATTTCTGCTTGCCTAAATGACCCTCTGTCACGTCTCTCATTTTCCGTTCTATATATTCACATCCTTGCTCTCTCTTGAGTATTATCATTCTATAATTTTCATTTTCTCGTTTTTTTCAAAAACCAATTACGGCTCGGCAAAGCAAAATCTCAAAATTCTAAGAATACTTAGTTATGATAAATTTGATTTCGAAAACTTAAGTGTTTTTGGTTTTTCGAAAATCGGTCTAGTTTTTGAATAATTGATCAAAAACGCGATTTTCGCATTCCGCTACATTTCACCTTAAGTGACGGTGTACAATATTGAACACACTTTATCCTATAACTCCGGAACCAGAAGTCGGATCCAAAAGAAATTAAAAATTCCGTATGGGACTGGAATACCTTTCATTTGAATCTAAGTTTATGGAAATCGGTTAAACCATCGCTGAGAAGAGTGAGTGAGATCCATTCTGGTATATATGACCACTATTTCCTGTACTTACGGAACCGGATACCGGGAACCAGGATAGTCGGAATCGGTTTGTTTAGTTGCCTACTGATGATGACTATTGATTTGTGTAGTTTTGAGACCAGTTTAGGATTTTTTTTCGTTTTACCTTTTTTATATATATATAAAAAATAGGTATAGAATTCGCTCAAACTTTAGAAAATTTTTTCGAGGCCCGGAGGGCCGAATGACATATACCAATCGATTCTTATTGACTTAGTCGTCAAAATAAAAAAGGAAAAAAAAAGTTAATATGATGGGTTTCTTTCAGGTAGCGGTGAGTGGAGCGCTGCTGAACGCCGCTTACAACCTGGACTAAACAGCCAAAACGCTGTGACTCTGGGCACATAAGCAATAGTTCGAACAAACCTTCCATTCCGATGTTCAACTAGCCGTATAGAGATAAAGAAAAAACATCCATGCAGTGAAGAACTCATTGTGTGTGATAAGGCCGTCGCAAGTAAAAAGTGACAACTTCTAGTAACTTTTCTTTTGCCGGTTCGGATAGTAAATGGTAAAAGACCTTTATCACTACTTTCCGACATAGCAGAGACTTGGGCGATTCGCATTGTTCAGATGCCTAAGCCCGATTCCTCTGGTAGAATGTAAAAGTTAAGTTACTAAAAGATTTCTGCTTGCCTAAATGACCCTCTGTCACGTCTCTCATTTTCCGTTCTATATATTCACATCCTTGCTCTCTCTTGAGTATTATCATTCTATAATTTTCATTTTCTCGTTTTTTTTTCAAAAACCAATTACGGCTCGGCAAAGCAAAATTTCAAAATTCTAAGAATACTTAGTTATGATAAATTTGATTTCGAAAACTTAAGTGTTTTTGGTTTTTCGAAAATCGGTCTAGTTTTTGAATAATTGATCAAAAACGCGATTTTCGCATTCCGCTACATTTCACCTTAAGTGACGGTGTACAATATTGAACACACTTTATCCTATAACTCCGGAACCAGAAGTCGGATCCAAAAGAAATTAAAAATTCCGTATGGGACTGGAATACCTTTCATTTGAATCTAAGTTTGTGGAAATCGGTTAAACCATCGCTGAGAAGAGTGAGTGAGATCCATTCTGGTATATATGACCACTATTTCCTGTACTTACGGAACCGGATACCGGGAACCAGGATAGTCGGAATCGGTTTGTTTAGTTGCCTACTGATGATGACTATTGATTTGTGTAGTTTTGAGACCAGTTTAGGATTTTTTTTCGTTCTACCTTTTTTATATATATATATATATATAAAATAGGTATAGAATTCGCTCAAACTTTAGAAAAATTTTTCGAGGCCCGGAGGGCCGAATGACATATACCAATCGATTCTTATTGACTTAGTCGTCAAAAAGAAAAAAGTAAAAAAAAAGTTATGATGGGTTTCTATCAGGTAGCGGTGAGTGGAGCGCTGCTGAACGCCGCTTACAACCTGGACTAAACAGCCAAAACGCTGTGACTCTGGGCACATAAGCAATAGTTCGAACAAACCTTCCATTCCGATGTTCAACTAGCCGTATAGAGATAAAGAAAAAACATCCATGCAGTGAAGAACTCATTGTGTGTGATAAGGCCGTCGCAAGTAAAAAGTGACAACTTCTAGTAACTTTTCTTTTGCCGGTTCGGATAGTAAATGGTAAAAGACCTTTATCACTACTTTCCGACATAGCAGAGACTTGGGCGATTCGCATTGTTCAGATGCCTAAGCCCGACTCCTCTGGTAGAAGGTGAAAGTTAAGTTACTAAAAGATTTCTGCTTGCCTAAATTACCATCTGTCACGTCTCTCATTTTCCGTTCTATATATTCACATCCTTGCTCTCTCTTGAGTACTATCATTCTATAATTTTCATTTTCTGTTTCAACAAAAATGGTCTCTGGTTAGGTGAGTATCGCATAAAAAGAAAAAAGAAATATTGACTTAGTCGTCAAAAAGAAAACAGTAAAAACAAAGTTAATATGATGGGTTTCCATCAGGTAGCGGTGAGTGGTGCGCTGCTGAACGCCGCTTACAACCTGGACTAAACAGCCAACACGCTGTGACTCTGGGCACATAAGCAATAGTTCGAACAAACCTTCCATTCCGATGTTCAACTAGTCGTATAGAGATAAAGAAAAAACATCCATGCAGTGAAAAACTCATTGTGTGTGATAAGGCCGTCGCAAGTAAAAAGTGACAACTTCTAGTAACTTCTTTTGCCGGTTCGGATAGTAAATGGTAAAAGACCTTTATCACTAATTTCCGACATACCAGAGACTTGGGCGATTCGCATTGTTCAGATGCCAAAGCTCGACTCCTCTGGTAGAAGGTAAAAGTTAAGTTACTAAAAGATTTCTGCTTGCCTAAATGCCCCTTTGTCACGTCTCTCATTTTCCGTTCTATATATTCACATCCTTGCTCTCTCTTGAGTATTATCATTCTATAATTTTTATTTTCTACCTACCTTTCATTTGAATCTAAGTTTGTGGAAATCGGTTAAACCATCGCTGAGAAAAGTGAGTGAGATCCATTCTGGTATATATGACCACTATTTCCTGTACTTACGGAACCGGATACCGGGAACCAGGATAGTCGGAATCGGTTTGTTTAGTTGCCTACTGATGATGACTATTGATTTGTGTAGTTTTGAGACCAGTTTAGGATTTTTTTTCGTTTTACCTTTATATATATATATATATATATATATATATATATATATATATATATATATATATATATATATATATATATATATATATATATATATATATATATATATATATATATATATATATATATAAATAGGTATAGAATTCGCTCAAACTTTAGAAAATTTTTTCGAGGCCCGGAGGGCCGAATGACATATACCAATCGATTCAGCTCGGCGAACTGAGCAAGTGTCCGTGTGTGTGTCTGTATGTGTGTTGTCAACTAAGAGGTCAAGATCTCAGAGATGGCTGGACCGATTTTGATCAAACTAGTCGCAAATTAAAGGACTCCCCGTCACCCAAAACGCTATTGAATGGTTTTGAGATCGGATGTTTACTTTTTGAGCTATACGAAGTTTTATGTCAAAATTTTCAGTTTTTTTACAATATCTGTCACAAATGACCTTGAAAACACAATATGTTTTCATACTTAGATTCCGCACGGTAATAGCTATCCAACAAGCCATAGATTGTAAAAATCCGTCCATTTTTAACGGAGATATTGATATTTTTGTATAAACGACTTTTCCCACTATTCCAACAGTAGGAGTTTTGAGCGCTGTTTGACAAAGAAATGCTTGGGAGCAACGGAAAACACGATTTTTTATACTGTTACATACAATTGTTTCTAAGTACCAAAAAGACTGTGTACAGCATTCTTTTTCATGACTTTTAGCCTCGGACCGATTTTAGCACGGCTCGGTTTTGGCAACATAATCGTTTGAATATGACATATGTTATATTCGAACTAGATGATGGCAGAATTTTTTTTAATTATGTTGTTTTAAACTACTTACAGCAGTGAATGCTGGAAGAACATAACATCCATATACCATTCGAATCAGTTCGTCGAGATCAGCAAATGCGTGTGTGACAAATAATTTCACTCAATTTTCTCGGAAAATTTCTTTTCTACAAATTCAGATTCATACGAAAAGTCGTATGCTCCCAAACAAAGTTCCTGAATTATGTTTGGTTCCGACCTCTGGTTCCGGAACAACAGGATGATATGTGAAACGAAATCAAAATTGTGTAACTCATTCTTCTCGTAGATGGCTGAACCGATCAAAGATTCAAATGAAATCTAAGAATCATCTAAGATTCAAATGAAAAGTTTCAAGATTCTATAAAACATCTTGCTCTTCAGTCAGATCCGTCTTCCGGTTTCGGGGATACAGGGTGATTTTTATAAAAATGTCTATTCCACATAAATTAATCAGGTTTATCGGGTTATCAGATTTGGATAGTCGATAAAAAAAATAACTTTTTTCAGTTTTAGTGGCATTCAGTTTTCGATTCAGAAGGCACCTAAAAATTTAATTCGTGCTATGATTTCTCAAAGATGTCTTCACTGATTTTCAAATATTTTGAAACAAATGTAAACTATACAGTTTCTCAGGTGAATTCATATGACCTCGGCCATACCGATTAAAACGACGGACATTAGAATAATGTCATGAAAACTGAAACACCGAAGAATATTCATGCAATAAACACATGCGGATTGATAAAAAAGGTATCATCTCACTGCTAGGTGGATTAAACACGTTTTTTGTTTATACATTTCAAAAACCAATTACGACTCGGCAAAGCAAAATTTCAAAATTCTAAGAATACTTAGATATGATAAATTTGATTTCGAAAACATAAGTGTTTTTGGTTTTTCGAAAATCGGTCTAGTTTTTGAATAATTGATCAAAAACGCGATTTTCGCATTCCGCTACATTTCACCTTTGCCGAGCCGTAATTGGTTTTTGAAATGTATAAACGGTAACTGTTCCGTTCCACGGGGATGATTTTAGAACTGAAAAGTAGTGTTTGTAGCAGAATTTCACAAAGAATCTGAAAATGCAACTCAAAATTATAAAATTTTAGCTAAAACAACCGAAATTTGAAAAAGTTTACATAAACTTTTCCGCATTTGTTTTATTGCTTGCGCGCTGCTGTTTCGTATTGAGGTGATGTGAGAAATGCACGATGGGCACGGTGGCATTATATCGTGAGCAAAAATTACATGTAAAATTATGACGCGAATTTATGCAGCATTGGGTTCTGTGTTGAAATAAAAACGAGTTGAATACAATAAAATGGGTATTGTAAGAAATTGTTTATTTTCTAAGTAACTGTCATTTATAATGCTAATAATGTCCAATTCTGTTGAGTTCAATGCATTGATGTTGCTGAAGCAATAAAACTTGGCTGTGTGATATCGTATAACAGGTATTATTTTAGATTGTAGCAATTTTTATAGCAAAACTATAACCACAGACTAACAGACAGGACACTCAAATTAGATTCTTCAATCATTTTAACTGTCATTTCGAATATTCCTTTATTTGGGACAGTACTCACATGTGTCATGATGGCGCCACGTTACCCTATCAAAAACATCCTGTCTGTCATCTAGACTGTGTTTATTTTTTTCATTTACCAACAGAGTTGCCATTTATACAGAATTACCTGTAATGTATTGATATGTATTTGCATTTGTATGCGAATTTCATGCAGGATACAGATTTAATACATATTGCCAAAACTATATACAAAATTGTGCCTACCTCTCATCCTTCAACGCAATACAAAATCGAACCCGTTTAGTGGCAATATTTACTTGCTTCTGATCTGCCGCCACTTAATTTCGGGTGAAAATTGCCAACACAATAAAAAATAGTCTAGATGAACAATGTTGAGAAAAATAAATGGTTACCTTCCAATATCGCTAAAAAGTTTAATATATTATTAACGTAATATAATAATTTACTGTGACGATTCATTTCCAAATATTATGATGAAATCAGGCATCCCTGCAAGCAGCTGATCGGTGTTGACAAACGAGGGGGAACCAACTAGTAAATTAACTTTTACATAACACAAGGGATGTACCGATAGTAAATAGTTCGCGCAGTACAATATAGGTGGAACTAGTGCATCACGAAAAATTATTTTTATAAGAATTTACTCATACTGTCATGTCTGTTAGTCTGTGCTATAACTTCATCATTGACAAGCTACTGAATGAAATGCAAACCAAGTATTATCGTGATATAAACAATGTGATAAACATTGATAAACAACAGGCATATACATGGTTATCAAGTTGGTTAACACATATACATATAACCTCATGTTAGTCATTCATAATTACTCATGATTTATAGCTCTAGTGTAAGAGTAATCACTAACAATAACGATTGTATTAGCATATATTCAAAGTGTGAAGGATTCAAAATCCATTACGTTCAGTCTTTTTTACAAGCCAATATAACGAGAGGTAAACCCACTGCGCTCAATCATTGAAAAACGTTCTTGTTTCTATGTGTCCGTTTTTCTTGGTATGCTTTGTGCGACGGTTCGTTCAACTGAAGCGGATAAAATTTTGCGCGCATTTTATGACGCTACATTTCACCTTAAGGGACGGTGTACAATATTGAACACACTTTATCCTATAACTCCGGAACCAGAAGTCGGATCCAAAAGAAATTCAAAAATTCCGTATGGGACTGGAATACCTTTCATTTGAATCTTAGTTTGTGGAAATCGGTTAAACCATCGCTGAGAAAAGTGATCTGACTTTTTTTTCAAGGCATCTAGAAGTACCTTAAATTATCCTAAACTCTAAAGTGTTACACTTTTAGATTCAAATTCGATCCGATTTGCAGTTTCGACATTACAGAGTAATGAGTGATTAAAATCTCAAATTGTAGCTTAAAACGACGGTCTTTACAATAATGTCATGAAAACTTAAACACCGAAGAATATTCATGCACAAAACACATTCGGATTGATAAAAAAGGTATCATCTTACTGCTAGGTGGATTAAGCACGTTTTTGTTTCGCCGGTTCAAGTGACGGTGTGCAATACTGAAAACACTTTACCCTATAACTCTGGAACCGGAAGCCGGATCCGGATGAAATTCAGAAATTTCATGTGGGATCGGAAGACCTTTCGTTTGAATCTAAGTTTGCGGAAATCGGTCAAACCATCGCTGAGAAAAGTGAGTGAGATCCATTTTTGTATATATGACCACTATTTCCGGTACTTTCGGAACCGAATACCGGGAACCAGGATAGCCAGAATCGGATTGTTTAGTTGCTTACTGATGATGACTATCGAGTTGTGTAGTTTTGAGACCAGTTTAGAAAATTTTTTACGTTTTTTTTTGTCGTCGGTTTAAGTGACGGTGTACAATACTGAACACACTTTACCCTATAACTCCGGAACTGGAAGTCGGATCCGCATGAAATTCAGGAATTCCGTATGAGACTGAAAGACCTTTCAATTGAATCTAAGTTTGTGGAAATCGGTCGAACCATCGCTGAGAAAAGTGAGTGAGATCCATTTTGGTATATATGACAACTATTTCCGGTGCTTCCGGAACCGGATACCGGGAACCAGGATAGCCGGAATTTGTTTGTTTAGTTGCCTACTGATGATGACTATCGATTTGTGTAGTGTTGAGTACACATTTTACCCTATAACTCCGGAACCGGAAGTCGGATCCAAAAGAAATTCAAAAATTCCGTAAGGGACTGGAAGATCTTTCATTTGAATCTAAGTTTGGGTCAAACCATCGCTGAGAAAAGTGAGTGAGATCCATCTTGGTATATATGACCACTATTTCCGGTACTTCCGGAACCGGATACCGGGAACCAGGATAGTCGGAATCGGCTTGTTTAGTTGCCTACTGATGATGACTATCGATTTGTGTAGTTTTGAGACCAGTTTAGAAAAATTTATACGTTTTTGTTTCGCCGGTTTAAGTGACGGTGTACAATATTGCGTATGGGACCACGAGACCTTTTATTTGAATCTGAGTTTGTCAAAATCTGTTCAGCCATCTCCGAGAAATCCTAGTGAGATTATTTGACACATGCACACACTCACATACATACACACACACACACACACACACACACAATGTCGAATGGTATATGACACAATTTTCACTAGTCGGTGTTTCAAGTGATTGCATAACCTTTCTATATGAGAAAAGCAAAACCCTTCTCATCCACCTAGTGGTGTGATAATGCCTTTCTCATTTTTCAAAACAGTCTCATAAAAACATTTTTCATTTTTTTATCAAATAATTTGTGACACTAATCTGGGCTCGTTTTTGACACCAATTGATTCAGATTGAATCGAGTAGATCACAGAAGCATTCTTCAGTGTTTATATCACATAGTAGGCATCATTTTCCAACCAAGCGCTTGACATTTGCGTTGCCTATTTGTATGAGAAGAGTGATGTTAAACTAAAAAAAATCTTTCTTCGTCCACTTAGTGCAATTTTCATAGATCTTGAAAAATCACTATAGCGGAGGAGAGGGCGGAGGTTCATGAAATGTCCGAAATCGAAAAAAAAATTTAATGCCAAAAGTCTTAGAATTGCATGAAACGTCGTAAAACTCCTAGACAGTCGATTTTTTCGAGATAACAATAAATCTCGACGTTTTATGCTATTTTAAGATTTTTGGCATAAAAAAAATTTCTATTTTGAGAATTTCATGTACTCTGTTGTGAGCAAGTGAAGGAAGTAGTCAAGCCGAGTATGACAGCGTTCATAGAACAACTAGACGCGATTATTGAATTCACGCAGGAGAAATCCAACATGCAAGGAGCTGAAGGTGAACTTGCTGAAGCTACGTAAGGCCGTGAACGTATCTAAAAGGGACCAATAGGCGTTGATAGTGCGGCTAGAGGGTGGCGGAAAGTCGGAGAAGTGTTCTCAAATAGAGCCCTTCACCTTCGATACCGATAATAAACAGGAGCCGGTCGATTATGCGCTCCGGCTCACGATTGAGCGGAATAAACAGCGCCGGAAACGCGCCAGGGATTCTCCAGAGAGTAAACGCCTGACTCCCAAGGCCAAAAGGAGTAAAGACCATGGCGGAAATGATGGGGCGAAGGAACGTGGCTAGGGACTCAACCCAAACCTCCGAACTCGACCCCAGGATCCAAGCCATGTAAGCGAACCCGGCGAGAATCTGGCTGGCTGAAGGTCGCCAAGAAGAAAAGGGTGCAAAAAGATGCTGAGCATATTCCCGGGAGGAGGGTTATGGACAAAGGCGAGGCTTTGTTGGTTAAGGCAGACAAATAAAAGTACGCCGATGTGCTCAAGGCCATGCGGAGTGAGGCAAAGCTAGTCGAGCTTGGCAAAGAGGTTCGCAGCACCCGTCGCACGAAAACGGGAGAGATGCTGCTCGAGACAAAAAAGGGAGCACAGGTGGGCGGAACGGAGCTTGTTGCGTTGGCCCAACAAGTCTTGGGTGACACGGCCGAAGTTAGAGCCCTGCGTAGCGAGGTTGCACTCCAGTGCAAACGGTTGGATGAAATCGCCACCGCAGAAGAATTGGCCATGGCCATCAAGGAGCAAGGAGGTGTGGATGGCCCACGGGAATCCATCCGTATGAGAAAAGGACCACAGGGCACCCAGATAGCTACATTCAAACTATCGGCCACAGATGCTAATAAGGTCCTCAAAGTGGGCTGGCTAAAGGTCGGATGGTCGGTATGCCCAGTGTGTTTCAGGTGTTTCGAACCTGGCCACAAGTCGTGGGACTGCAAAGGCCTAGACCGCAGCAACCTCTGCAAACGTTGTGAAAGAACGCCACGTTGCATGCTATGCGCGAGCAAGAAGAGGGCAACAAATCATATCATGGGCGGACCTACTTGTCCAACAAGTGGATGGAGTAAAACAACATGCAAGTAGCACAGCTGAATCTAAATCACTGTGCAGCTGGCCAGCAACTGCTGTACCAGTCAGTGGCGGAATGTGGTATTGATGTCGCGATCCTTTCGGATCTTTATCACACACCGGTAGATAACGGGAACTGGGTGTCGGACGAATCCAAGACTGTGGCGATCTTGACGACTGGTCGATACCCAGTGCAATAGGTGGTGAAAACGCAAGCGGAGGGAGTAGCCATAGAAAAGGTAAACTTGTATTATGTGAATGTATTACTGTAGCTGCTACGCTCCACCAAAATGGTCAATAGACCAGTTCACCCGGATGGTCGACAGGTTGACCGCAGACCTGGTGGGTCGGAGGCCGGTAGTGATAGCCGGAGACTTCAACGCTTGGGCAACGGCTTGGTGCAGTCGCTTTACCAATAGGAAAGGACAGACGATACTGGAGGCCCTCGCCAAGTTAGACGTCGTGTTAGCGAATGATGGACTGAAAAGTACCTTCCAGCGGAACGGAGTCGAGTCGTTAATCGACCTGACTTTCTGTAGTCCCGGCCTAGCCGGAGATCTTAATTGGAGAGTTGAAGGTGGCTACACACATAGCGACCATCAAGCCATTCGCTACACGATCGGTCAATTGGCGAGAAACACAAGGAGGAGTAATACTCCCAAAACTCTAACGTGGAAGGTAGCTAACTTCGATCGCAAAACCTTTTGTGCTGCCCTTGAATTGGAGGAGCATAACGCGAACCTGAGAGGGGACGAGTTGGTCGCTATCTTGTTACGGGCGTGTGACGCGACGATGCCTAGAAAGGCTCAACCGAGGACCAACAGACCACCGGTCTACTGGTGGAACGAGCAAATTGCACGCCTTTGTGCATCCTGCCTCAAAGGATCGGAAGAGCTCGATCAGCGGAGATGAGGATGGAGAAGCACACGGCATTCAAAACGGCGAAGTTAGCACTAAATAAGGCCATCAGCGCAAGCAAAAGAGCCTGTTTCGACCAGCTATGTGAGGGAGCCAACTCCAACCCATGGGGCGATGGTTACAGGATGATAATGGTAACAACGAGAGGGGCGCTAGCACCCTCTGAACATAGTCCGGCGAGGTTGAAGGAAATCGTAACGGTTCTCCTTCCCCACCACGACACGTCCTCCTGGCAGCCAGCCCCGCTACCAGCGAACGAAGTTGAAAAGGTAACAAACGAAGATTTGCTCACTGCGGCGAGATCGCTCGATACAAAGAAAGCCCCGGGGCCAGACGGTATCCCGAACGTGGCACTAAAGGCGGTTATAATGACAAAACCGGACATGTTCAGGGAGGTCATGCAGAGATGTCGAGATGAGCGTATGTTTCTAGACATTTGGAAAAGGCAGAGTTTGGTACTGTTACCGAAACCTGGGAAATCCCCAGGGGATCTATCGGCGTATAGATCATTCTGTCTAATAGACACTGTGGGAAAGCTCCTTGAGCAAATCATCCTCAACAGGCTATCCCCCTTCATAGAGGAGACAGGAGGACTGTCCAGCCAGCAGTACGGGTTCCGCAGAGGCAGGTCGATGGCGGACGCCATAACATCGGTGGAAACCACGGCGGAGGTAGCTATCCAGCGCAAACGACGTTAAGAACGCGCTCAATAGTGCTCGTTGGGCAGACATTGCTGATTCCCTACTTCGACTGGGAGTACCGGAAGGGCTGTACAAGATTCTGGAAAGCTACTTCCAGAACCGAGTATTGCTCTACGAGACCGACGAAGGCAAACGTACCACTCCAATCAAGGCTGGAGTACTACAGGGACCTATCTTGGGCCCGATCCTGTGGAATATAATGTACGATGGAATACTGAGGTTGAGGCTCCCTCCGGGTGTCAAAATAGTCGGGTTCGCGGACGACGTCACACTGACAGTCTACGGCGAATCCATCGAAGAGGTCGAACTGAGTGAATCACACTCAATCTGCTTGGTGGGAACTGGCTGCGTAGCAGGAAACTGCAACTCGCAGACCACAAAACAGAAGTGATGGTGGTAAACAACCGCAAATCGGAACCGAAGGCGTTGGTAAATGCCGGAGATTTCGTGATCCCCTCCAAGAGATCACTGAAGCAATGGGGTGTGATGCTTGACGACAAACTCAACTTCAGCAAGCACGTTGAATACACCTGCAAGCGCGCATCAAAAGCGATCGCGGTGTTCTCACGATCGATGACCAACAGCTCGCCTGTGCGCTCCAGTAAACGTAACATAAGTTACTGACAGGAGTGGCAGTTTCGATCCTCAGGTACGGCAGCCCGGTATGGGCGTCGGCACTTAATGTGGAACGCAACGCACAGATGCTGGAGAGTACGCATGGACTGATGTGTCTTCGCGTGATCAGTGCATACCGCACTGTATTGAGGGATGCGGCCTGCGTGGTTGCAAGTATGATGCCTATCGGACTGATAGTGAAGGAAGACGCAGAGTGCTACAGCATGCGAGGAGACAGGAACGCCCGTAGGGCCTCCAAAGCCGAAAGCGTCGGTTTCGGGAGAGCCTCCTTCGTCGGGGAGCTCTCCGTCGGTGTAGGCTAGAACCTTTGGCGGGGGCTAGTCGAGCAGTCGCCGCCACACCGATTCGAGTCGTCGAGGCGCCAGCGAACCGGAAGCCATGCTCCAACCGGAATCGCCGGACCGGCCTCGGCACTCCTTCGGGTGTTCCGTGTGGTGTAACAAAGAACTCGGTGTCGGGAGCATTTCCTTCGTCGGGAAACTCTCCGTCGGAGTAGTCTAGACTTCCCTTCGTCAGGGACTAGACGAGTAAATCGTGGGGTGATACCGCTAGAATCGTCAGGGCGCCAGTGAACCGGAAGGTATCCTCCAACCGGAATCAATGGATCGACCCAGGCATCCTTTCGGTCGGGCGGTGACAGGTTTCGAAAGCGTCGGTTTCGGGAGGGCTTCCTTCGTCGGGTAACTCTCCGTCGGTGTAGGCTAGATCCTTCGGCGGGGCTAGTCGAGTAGCCGCCACAACACCGATTCGGGTCGTCGAGGCGCCAGCGAACCGGAAGCCATGCTCCAACCGGAATCGCAGGACTGACCTCGGTACTCCATCGGGCGTCCCGTGTGGTGTAAGAAAGGACTCGGTGTCGGGAGAATCTCCTTCGCCGGAGAACTCTCCGTCGGAGTAGTCTAGTTCCTTTGTTGGGGACTAGATGAGTAGATCGTCGCGCGGTACCGCTAGGATCGCCTGAGCGCCAGTGAACCGGAAGTCACGCTCCAACCGGAATCATTGGATCGACTTAGGCATCTTTTCGGTCGGGTCGTAGACGCGTACCGTAAGCGTTGGTTCGGGAGGACTTCCCTCGTCGGGGAACCCTCCGTCGGTGTAGACTAGATCTTTTGGCGGAGACTAGTCGAGTCGTTCCGCGACGTAGCATCGGTTTTGGGTCGTCGAGGAGCCAGTGAAATGAAAGTTACCCTCCAACCGGCATCACTGGACCCACCTCGTCATCCAACTGGTGGATCCCTCGAGAGCAGGATGCTGATCCCCATTCTGCATAAATCTGGGGAGGGTGATGTGAACACCAATAGCCTTCCACCCCGAAGTAATACTTAGCGGTGGTGCCGGGGAGGTAGGGTTGGAGATCCAAGGTGTTTTAGTGGGTAGTTCCAATCAAAAGTTGGGTAGTCCTGTGGAGAGTCCCACACTCCGTGCGTAATGGAATTCACCTTGTAAAACGAAAGACCATATTCGATGCACGTTCTACCATGTCTGACTGCGTGTTAGAGTGTCCAATAACAAGGTTCAGAGTGTCGAAATGATAGCGCGTATGCACGGAATGCATAAGAACGCAGGTTCGAGTCCTTTCTCTGAGCGTGTCTTTTTCCAATAAATCATCTTTTCTGTTAGTGTTTCATTCATTTGGCTTCTTCAATATATGTTTCAATTCAGTCATTGCGAAAAACTGAACTTCTTGCAGATAAATTCTTACTACAAAGAATTAATACAATTCTAGATCAACTTGGTAGAGCAAAATTTTTTAGTACGTTAGATTTGATGTTCGGATTTCATCAGATACCACTAAGCGAAAATGCAAGAAAATTCACTGCATTCTCAAACCAGACAAGTCATTTTCAATTTACAAGATTGCCATTTGGACTATATATCAGTCCGAATAGCTTTCAAAGGATGTTGACAATAGCTATGGCAGGTTTGTCATCAGTAATGGCTTTCGTCTACTTCGGTGACATAATTGTTATAGGATATTCAATAAAACATCATATATCAAATTTTGAAAAAGTTTTCGAAAGACTTAGCAGATATAACTGGAAATCAAATGCAAGCCAATTTTTTAGGAGTGAAGTCATATATCTGGGGCATGGAATAACAAACAAAGGCTGCCAGACGACTCAAAATTTTAAGTAATAAAAAATTATCCAGTACCTACGAACAGTGAAGACGATTTGTAGCATTTTGTAACTGTTGTCGTGAATTTGTTCCCAATTTTTCAATCATAACACACACTCTAAACATATACTGAGAAAAAAACAAAAAATTATTACCGCAGTGCCAAAACGCATTCAACACACTAAAAGAATATTTGATGTTTCCAATCATTTTTCAATTTCCAAACTTTAAGAAAACTTTCATTTTAATCACCGACGCTTCAGATATCGGATGCGGAGCAGTTTTACCTCAAAATATAGATGGGGATGAACTTCCAATTGCTTTTGCCAGTAAAACATTTACTCCAGGCGAAAAAAAAGCCGTAATTCTAAAAGAGTTAACGGCCATTCATTGCACTATTAACTAATTCAAATCAATTTATACGGTATAAAATTTATAGTAAAGACGGTTGACAGACCGCTAGTTTATTGAGGAATACATGAAAAAATTAAATAAATAAAATAGCATTGTCTCAAGAAGACGAAATATTTCAATATATACTCATGGAAGTACTTGAACAAATGAGTAATAAAATACTAACAACCTTGCAGATGATAATTTACAAACCAGCAATTTTCAAATTTTGCAAATCAAAAGTTCACCACGAAACTCCGACAGGTGGGCACGTAGGACAGCACAGACTGTACCTCAAATTAAGATAACTTTAGGTATGGAAGAACATGAAAAAGTCGATTTCACAGCCTGTGAATTGTGCAAATTGAATAAAATCACTAAACATACGAAAGAACCTACGGTGATTACAAATACACTGTAAAAACCCTTTGAAGTAGTGGCTATCGATACAGTCGGACCACTACCAAAATCTAATAAAAATTACAGGTACGCATTAACCATAGAATGCACAGTGGTCCATATCCACAATTTAGGGGGACAAAAACATTTGTGGCTTAACCTTATACTTTAGAGCTATGATGTCTTCAGAACAAATGATCAGTGAAAGATAAGCCATAATTTGAGGCATATGGTATTAGGGTAGTTCTTATTATTAGGGAGATCAAAAAAATAATTTCCGTTTGTGTTGAGATAGATGACTGCACCCTTCGGCAAAATTGTAGGAAAACTTATATCAAGCAACTTTTCCGAAAACACTATTGTAGTATCTCTAACGGTTTTAGTGCTACAGCTATTTTAATAGAGCAACTTAGGGTGTTCCTAAAAAATCAGATTTTTTGCTCTAGCTTTCTTATTTTTCACTTCTCGTTTTTGGTGTCTTGAATATCTTTTAGAGTTTGTTGAAACCAATTTTTTGATGATTTTATCCAACGTCTGTTTTTTTCATTTGATAGAAAATACTTTCGAGCATGTTTATAAAAAAAATGGCGGAGGAGATATTTTTTTAAATGTTTTAAATTGTGTTCAAACATTGGGTTTTTCATTGAAAAATGCTCTTTCACGTAAGACATTTATTAGCTAATATTAAAATAAGGTATTGCTGTCTTCTAGCGTGTTAAAACTAATTCAGCTGCATAATCGGGAAGATGGAGTACACTCACGTTGGTTGTTACTCTATTCGATAATGCTATTACAGGATCAGACGTTAAAAGAAATCGTTTGAATACATCCTCTAGATTCACTAAACGATTGAATTTCTGCGGATGGAACTACCTATACTTGCGAATTGATTTATTTCGACTATCTTACGCTTGCATACTGTACATACCAATAGGAAGCAAAGCATGTTTTATAATTGCAGTCCCATGCACCAGAAGTTTATGCACGGTTGGCGACAGAGCATGCCTTCCATACAGCTCCACAAAACAAGTTCTTGTTTGTTCAGCAAACTCCTGGAAATCAGGTACCGAAATATTCACTTTGCTGTTTATCAACGTTAAGATTATAAAAAACCGTTCAAGTATATTTCCATTTAACTCTGTGTGTTATATTCTTTGGAAAATCTACGGGCACAGATTCCATCATTCGAGTTGCCGTCTCCAGGTAATGGTTCACCAATACGCAACCCTAGCTGCTCTTTTAATGCCGTTCGTATGTTTGTCTCTCGCTCCTTGACATGCTGATTTTGTCGGGACACGCGCCATGTCGGTTTCTCAATGTGCAAACAATAACTCACTTTTAGCAAAAGTTCCATAGATCGAATTGTTGCGTGGAGAGACGAAATTCCAAATTGATATTTGTCTGTATCATTCTCATTTGTTTCAGCTCTTGAAAAATTCAGAGCTTATCCTGAGCGCTTGCATATGTACCAAGCTTGGGAGTGTGTGCCTGTTATGTCGTTTAACACTTTCGTATCGTTCATGCAGAAGTACTGTGGGAGAAAGCTCTGCAATTTCTGCATTTACTTAGTCCACTTCCTGCTTTATTAGTTCCGTGTTTTCCTTTTGAAAGATGATTATTTTGGGCTTCAAAAGGAAATATATGAAGGATAATTGTTGTTCCAGATTATCCAGCCTTCTTGCTCAACAATCAATTGCAAGGGAAACAAACAGATAGCAAATAATGTACAGTAAGGAAGCGCAAGAGAGTCGAAATAAATCAATTCGCAAGTATAGGTAGTTTCATCCGCAGAAATTCAATCGTTTAGTGAATATAGAGGATGTATTCAGACGATTTCTTTTAACGTCTGATCCTGTAATAGCATTATCGAATAGAGTAACAACCAACGTGAGTGTACTCCATCTTCCCGATTGTGCAGCTGAATTAGTTTTAACACGCTAGAAGACAGCAATACCTTATTTTAATATATATATAGCTAATAAATGTCTTAAATGAAAGAGCATTTTTCAATGAAAAAACCCAATGTTTGAACATAATATAAAAAAATTAAAAAAATATCTCCTCCGCCATTTTTTTATAAACATGCTCGAAAGTATTTTCTATCAAATGAAAGAATATGATTTTTTTTCATTTGCTTCAATGTTAGATAGCAGTTTAAAAATGATCTGTTTTGCTCATAACTTCGATTCAGAAAACGCTACCTGAATGCGCTAGTCATCAAAAAATTGGTTTCAACAAACTCTAAAAGATATTCAAAGACACCAAAAACGAGAAGTGAAAAATAAGAAAGCTAGAGCAAAAAATCTGATTTTTTAGGAACACCCTAAGTTGCTCTATTAAAATAGCTGTAGCACTAACTGACTACAATTTTATGCATTTTCATATAACTCTTCCCCACACACTGATCATGGGTACACACCATCCGAATTAGTGATTGGAATAAAACCAAAACTTCCGCAAGAAATCTACAACAATGGAATAGAACCTATAGACAATTTCTAACAATACAGCTTTGGTTCAGTGTATCCAGCCACAACAAAAGTTATATATTTTGCTTTGTGAATTTCGATCGTTTTCTAAGTTAATAACGCTATTTGCGATACAAGTTCATCTCTACTCTGTGAGGAGTTGATCCTAGTGTGCAGACAATAATGTACTTCTGCGTCCGATAGTGCAAATACTCGCTAAAAGTTTTCGCTTTCTTCGAATTTTTTAAGCGCTTCTGCGTGCCACGTCATTTATCGCATCCTGTAAAGCTGCCACTCATCGCCACTCACGCTGCTATCATCGATACATCGCTGCCGCTGTAATGACCAGAAACAAATGTTTAGCTGATACTTGTTCTAGGTCTTCAGGTTCTCGGGGCAACAAAATAGTGTGCGATTTGTGCTCTAAACGTGTCCATATGAAGTGCGCCTATCTAAAGAGTAGTATACCACCACCAGTAATGGCCGACACCGCTACCGCCTCCCAAGCTACTCATTACACCACAAATACATACTACTACCGCCACCTGTTCAACCGATACATATGTATTACCAACATTGCTGCACTCCACCGCCACCAAGTATTCAATTAACCAAAACTCATTCAGCAATCTATCTGCTAATCATACCGGCGGATCTTCATTGGCACCTTCTACCATGGAATCTACTCCACACATACTGTCGCTCACCATCAGAAATTACGATTTCAGGCAAGCCAATGATAATGTTACTGTTCTACTCTAATGTAGAAAGATTTAGAAAATGGATTGATTTGTTCAATTGAATTAATTTCAATTTCTTTTAAATGTCCTCAACTATTCCTTAGTAGGATCACAAGAACGTTGATATTGATGTAGATGAAGGTGAAATGAATTTAGTTTGAGCTTTTGGAACTTCAATAAAGTAATGGTTTAAATTATACACGGCTATATCTATATTTCCCAAAACAATTTTAGGGTTTACATTCGATAGTGTTCTAGTCGATTAGTTCTAAGCTGGTAGAAATATAACTAATTGATTACATTGCTTAATTTGAAACACTGAATGTTATTGATTGATCTGCTAGAATCAGATCAATTGTAGAAAGATTTCTCATAGAAGATAAATTAGTTAAGCTATTGGAAATAAAACTGGTTAAAACCAGCGGAGAGTTCATTATGAAGAAATCGTACTTCCTGATTATTTTTCTGATTTTTCTACGAGCATTTAGAATCCTACTAGGAAAAACAGATCGATATATTGTGCATTTTAACAGTTATCATTTGATTTATTTGCCCATCAATGCATTGAAATCGTAAACATTGTTTATTGACTAACAGATACATTAGAAAAACGTGCTTAATCCATTTAGCAGTGAGATGATACTTTTTTTTATCAATCCGCATGTGTTTTTTGCATGAATATTTTTCGGTGTTTCAGTTTTCAAGACATTATTCTAATGTCAGTCGTTTTAAGTGGCAATTTGAGATTTTAATCACTCATTATTCTGTAATGTCGAAACTGCAAATCGGATCGAATTTGAATCTAAAAGTGTAACAATCGATTAAACTTTCCATGATATGTCGAAGTAATTTTCACTTTAGAGTTTAGGGTAATTTGAGGTACTTCCAGAGCCGATATTCAGGAATCAGCATAACCCAAACCAATTCGTATGGCCATATGACGAATAAATTGCAATATTTTTGAGTCCAACTTTGAAGCTTTCCGGGATTGTCATCTTCAATATCGCTTTGAATTTTAAAAATTCATCATCCTACAATTCGAGAATTAAAAGTCAGAATTGGATAAAATTGGATTTATTTTAATCCGAACTTTTGTTTCTGAAATTCGATTTGACTTTTTTGAGGAAACGACTGAGCTTTGAGAAACGGTATTCTAAAATCGGTATTGCCGAAGTCAGATAAATTCACCTGAGTAGCTGTGAAATTGACATTTTTATACTAATCACCCTGTATCTCCAAAACCGGAAGTTGGATTTGACTGAAAAACAAGATGTTTTATAGAATCTTAGAACTTTTTATTTGAATCTTAGATGATTCTTAGATTTCATTTGAATCTTAGATCGGTTCAGCCATCTACGAGAAAAATGAGTTACACAGTTTTAATTTCGTTTCACATATCATCCTGTAGTTCCGAAACCAGGGGTCGGAACCAAACATAATTCAGGAACCTTGTTTGGGTGTACACGGCTTTTCATATGAATCTGAGTTTGTAGAAAACGGTTGAGGCATCTCCTGAAAAAATTGAGTGAAATTATTTGTCACACACACATTTGCTGATCTCGACGAACTGATTCGAATGGTATATGGCTGTTATGTTTTTCCATCATTTATTGATGTAAATAGTGTAAATCAATATAATTATGGAATTGCTTTCAACTCGAAAATTCTGCCATCATCTGGTTCTCATATATCATATTCGAACAATAATGTTGTCAAAAACGCACCGTGCTAAAATCGGTCCGAGGCAAAATATCATACTGTACACATTCTTTTGGGTACTAAGAAACAAATGTATGTAACAGTATAAAAAAATCGTGTTTCTTCGCCAGACAGCGCTCAAAACTTCTACTGCTGAAAAAGGGGAAAAAGTCGCTTACACAAAAATTTCGATATCTCCGTTAAAAATGGACGGATTTTACCAATCTATGGCTTGTTGGATAGGTATTACCGTGTGAAATCTAAGTCTGAAAATATATTCTGTTTTCAAGGTCAATTGTGACAGATACTTTCAAAAAACTGAAAATTTTGACATAAAACTTCGTATAACTCAAAAAGTAAACATCCGATCTCAAAACCATTCAATAGCGTTCTGGGTGACGGGGAGGCCCTTTAATTTGCGACTAGTTTGATCAAAATCGGTCAGGCCATCTCTGAGATCTCGACCTCTTAGTTGACAACACACAAACAGACACACACATACACACATACGGACATTTGCTCAGTTCGTCGAGCTGAATCGATGGGTATATGACATTCGGCCCTCGGAAAATTTTTCTAAAGTTGGAGCGAATTCTATACCTATTTTTTATTTTATAAAAATAGGTAAAAATTGGTGTTTTAAAAGAGCAAATCGTGGCAGCCACCGCACGCGTATAGCTCTTGGAATTTTTTTCTGGCTACCTAGAGTTTCATTGATTCAAGGCTTCAGTCTTTTTCAAGGCTACCTGAATCACTAACAGTCTCTTTAGAGACTAACAAGTAGTCAGCCTTTCTCAAGGCTATACAAAGAGTGATATTCTAATATAATCAGTCTTTTTCAAGACTAAAAAAATAATCAGCCTTTTTTAAGGCTAGCTATTCAAAGAACTATTCTTCGAACTAATCAGTCTTTATTAAGACTACCACAAAATCAGTCTTTATCAAGACTTTTCCAAATTAGAAGTCTAATAGGAGACTAATTTAGCCTAGTTAATTTAATTTCAAAATTTATTCATTTCAAAAATGCCTGCGTCCAACCGGAAAGCATCAATATTAAGGCTAAAAATAATTCAATACGGAATAAATCACAATCCGTTATTCAACATTTTTCTAATAACATTCACGATCTTAAAGAATCTGAATGTAAAAATAAAAGACAACGGACGGATTTCCCTTCCGTTTATTCTATGCCGTCTAACAATATTTACAAGATTCTTCCTGAACACGATTGTAGCGACATAGAAGAAAATTCTTCAAAAAATTCTCAAAATGGACGCTTGTCGTTCTGGGAAGAAACAACAATCTATGCCACCAGTGACGGTGATGATTTCCGACTTCAAAGCATTCCGTACTGAGCTTTCTACTTTTCGCCCGAAAGTAAAAGTCTCATTTCAAATCGGATGAAGAGGATAATGTCGAGTCTTGGTTGATGTATTGGAAGATTACGAACGTCTTATCCGATATTTGTCCGAGAAACTTCATAAATCTTATTCATATGATATAAAATCAGACAGATCATTCAAGGGTGTCTTGAAAGGCTTATCAAATGATCAAAGTACTGATGAAATTAAAAATTAACTAAAAGAATAGCTTGGTTTTGCCCCTTCCCAAGTAGTACCTATGAAAAAAACGTGATTAATCCACCTAGCAGTGAAATGATACCTTTTTTTTATCAATACGCATGTGTTTTTGCATGGATATTCTTAGGTGTTTTAGTTCTCATGACATTATTTTAATTATCGTCGTTTTAAACGGCAAATTGAGATTTTAATCACTCATTACCCTGTAATGCCGAAACTGCAAAACATATCGAATTTCAATCTTAGCGTGTGACAATCGATTGAACATTCCATGAGATGTCGAAGTAAGTTCCACTTTAGAGTTTTTCGTCATTATTTATGGTACTTCCAGAGCCGGTTTTCAGGAATTAGCATAGTCCAAAATGATTCGAATACCCATAAATTATTACGCCAAACAATTTATATGAAATTTATAAACTCATCATCTGTAATTCCAGAATCGGATAAAACTCACCAATTTTGTATGGGACCTTAAGTCCTGTAATATTTGTTTTTGAAGTTCGATTTGGTCTTTTTTGAGAAAATGATTGAGCTTTGAGAATCGATTCGATACTGGAACCGGAATTCTAAAATCGGTGTAGCCGAAATCAGTTAAATTCACCTGAGCAGTGTGTAGACATCTTTGAGAAATTGTAGTGCGAATTAAAATTTGGGGGTACATTTCGAATCCAAAAACGCATACCGCTCAAACTGAAATAAATTTATTTGGTAATCGACTATCCAAATCTGCAAACCCGATAAACCTGATTAATTTATGTGAAATGGACATTTTTATACTAATCACCCTGCATTTTCTAAGCCAGAAGTCGGATCTGACTAAAAAGTAAGAGGTTTTATAGGATTTTAAGACCTCTCATTTGAATCATAGATGATTCTTAGATTTCATTTGAGTCTTAGATCGGTTCAGCCATCTACGAGAAAAATTAATTGCATTATTTTAATTTCGTTTCACATATCATCCTGTAGTTCCGCAATCAGAAGTCGGATCCAAACGTAATTCAGGAACTTTGTTTGGGAGTATACGACTTTTCATATGAATCTGAGTTTCTAGAAAACGGTTTAAACATCTCCGAGAAAATTGAGTGAAATTATTTGTCACACACGCATTTGCTGATCTCGACGAACTGAGTCGTATGGTATATGGAAGTCATGCTCTTCCAGCATTTATTGCTGTAAATAGTTTAAATCAATATAATTATGGAATTACTTCCAACTCGATAATGGTGGTATCATCTGGTTTACATATGCCATATTCGAAAGATTATGTTGCCAAAAATGAACCGTGCTAAAATTGGTCCGAGGCAAATTGTCATAAAAAAGGATGCTGTACACAATCTTTTTGGTACTTAGAAACAATTATATGTAACAGTATAAAAAATCGTGTTTCATGTTACTCCCAAGCATTGCTTTTTCATAAAGTGCTCAAAATTCCTTCTACTGGAATAAGGCTTACACAAAAATATCGATATCTCCGTTAAAAATGGACGGATTTTAACAACCTATGGCTTGTTGGATAGGTATTACCGAGCAAAATCTAAGTCTGGAAACATATTCTGTTTTCAAGGTCAAATGTGACAGATACTGTCAAAAAACTGAAAATTTTGACATAAAACTTCGTATAACTCAAAAAGTAAACATCCGATCTCAAAACCATTCAATAGCGTTTTGGGTGACGGGGAGACCTTTCATTTGCGACTAGTTTGATCAAAATCGGTCCAGCCATCTCTGAGATCTCGACCTCTTAGTTGACAACACACATACAGACACACACACATACACACACACAGACATTTGCTCAGTTCGTCGAGCTGAATCGATTGGTATATGACATTCGGCCCTCCGGGCCTCGGAAAATTTTTCGAAAGTTTGAGCGAATTCTATACCTATTTTTTATATATATAAAAAAAGGTAAAAACTTATTTTAATCCACCTAGTGGTGTAATGATGCCTTTTTCATATTACTCATTACATCATAAATATAACCGTAAATTCGCAAAACCAACTGTTTATTGAATAGTAATAGGAAAATTTGTTCGGACCTAATCTCACAAACTCTACAAATCCTGTTTAATCTGTAGTTTCGGAACCGAAAGAAGTTCATAAATACGTTTATTTCTTAAGGTAGTTTACATAAGTTTTTCTTCGCCGTAGCATCACTTTTACATAAAATTCTTATCCTAATTCCATTCTAACATAGTCACAACGATTTGAATTTGCTAAAACATATTCCTCTTATTACTTAAATATCATCTTAGGTAACTCGTAATTAATTATGAAATCTACTCGGAAATATTATTTGAACCAAACGATTAACTTCTATAAATTATAAAATAAGCTGTTATTTTCAGACATTTTGTTGATAATATTTCATAAACTGTTTCGAGTTTGTTTGTATCATTACATAATTTCTATTCTAATTCAGCTATTGGTTGAACTCATGGTCGCAGGTGGAATCAGAACTAAGTCTTAAAAGGGGCCTTTATTAAATTGAAACTCCAATTTTCTTTATGAAATGATAAATAAGTTTCATGTATGGAAGGTCACGACAAGCAAGAATATCTCGAACTGGGACATTGGTTAGTCTACCTTGGGTACGCAAAGAATTTATTAGTTGAGATCTGACATCACGATACTCCACGCATGTCCAAACGACATGATCAATATCCCGATAACCTTCGCCACAAGCACAATGATTAGTCTCGGAGAGCCCAGTTCGAAGGAGATGTACGTCTAACGTGTAGTGATTGGACATGAGTCTGGACATCACACGAATGAAATTCCTACTAACATCCTGTCCCCTGAACCATGCCTTTGTCGATATTTTCGAAATAATTGAGTGCATCCACCGACCCACTGGCCAGCTGGCAAGTGTTCTTTGGCGAGACGAGCTATAGAATTCGTTGAAAGCAATCGGTCTCTCATAAATTTCACCCTCAATAGCACCACGTTTGGCTAAAATATCGGCTCTTTCATTGCCAGGAATGGAGCAATGAGCCGGGACCCAGACTATAGTGATTAGATATTTATTCTTCAATATGTCGTTCAGGCACTGTTTTATTTTGCCCAGGAAAAACGGTTCAGTCTTGCCAGTCATGTTTGAGCGAATGGCTTCAATTGCACTCAGACTATCTGTGAAGAGGAAATAATGGTTTGGGGATAATGTGACGATTACACTCAAACTATAATGAACTGCAGCTAACTCTGCTATATAAACAGATGCAGGTTCTTGAAGCCTAAATGAGGCCGAAACATTATTGTTGAACATACCAAGCCCTTTCGCTTCTTCAATTCGCGATCCGTCCGTGTAAAACATTTTCTCAGAGTCAGTATGCCTGAACTTACTTGAAAATATTTTTGGGATTTCCGTCGAGCGTAGATGATTCGGGATTCCACGCACTTCGCGCAGGATGCTGACACGGATAGGAATATATCTTGATGGGTTGATTTCTTGTGACATGTGATTAAAATATACTGTCATGAATTTTGTTTAAGATCGAAGCTCGACTAGTCGTTCGAAATTATTAATCACCATGGGATTCAGCACCTCACATCTTATTAACAGGCGTGATGAAAGCTCCCAAAATCGATCTTTTAATGGAAGAACTCCCGCCAGAACTTCAAGACTCATTGTATGTGTCGAATGCATGCAGCCTAAGGCAATTCGCAAACAACGGTACTGAATTCGCTCAAGTTTGATAATATGTGAGTTTGCAGCTGAACGAAAACAAACGCATCTATATTCTATCACTGAAAGTATCGTTGTTTGATACAATTTTATTAGATCTAACGGATGAGCACCCCACCAAGATCCTGTTATTGTTCGAATAAAATTTACTCTTTGTTGGCATTTCGTTATCAGATACCTAATGTGTCCTCCCCACGTGCATTTGGAATCGAACCACACCCCGAGGTATTTAAAAGTTAAAACCTGTTGGATCACTCTTCCCATTATGTGGAGCTGAAGCTGCACGGGATCATGCTTTCTTGAAAAGACGACTAACTCTGTTTTCTCCGCAGAGAATTCGATACCAAGATGAACAGCTCAAACGGACAAGTTATCTAAGGTATCTTGCAATGGTTTATGCAGATCAATAGCTTTGGGTCCAGTAACTGAAACCACGCCATCATCTGCCAATTGTCTTAGTGTACATGGGGTTACTAGACAGCTGTCAATGTCATTCATGTAAAAATTATAAAGGAGCGGGCTGAGGCATGAGCCTTGCGGTAGACCCATGTAGCTAATTTTGAATGTTGCCAAATCGCCATGTGAAAAATGCATGCGTTTCTCTGACAAAAGGTTGTGCAAATGATTGTTTATAACCGCTGGGAGTCCATGTTGGTATTGTCTGAAAGAACATCAATGGAAACTGAATCAAATGCTCCTTTAATGTCTAAAAATACAGATGCCATTTGTTGCTTTTGAGCGAAGACAATTTGGATGTCAGACGAAAGTAATGCAAGGCAATCATTCGTCCCTTTATTTCTGCGGAAGCCAAACTGAGTATTTGACATCAAATCGTTCGTAGAATATTTTTTTCGAACAATTTTCTGATGCAGGACAACATCGCAATGGGTCTATATAAGTTGTGATTGGAAGCTGGTTTCCCCGACTTTTGAATGGCGATAACTTTCACTTGCCTCCAGTCAGATGGAGCAATATTTTGCTCAAGAAACTTGTTGAACAATTTCAACAAACGTCTTTTTGCTAGGTCGGGCAGATTCTTCACCAAGTTGAATTTAATCCTGTCCAACCCAGGAGAGCGTTATTTTTACAAGACAAGAGTGCTATAGAAAATTCCATCATTGAAAATGGGTTATTAATAAAACCATTATTTGGTGGAGATTCCCGAATAATGCTCTGCGTAGGAACAGAATCTGGGCAAACTTACCTAGCAAAGTCAAATATCCATCGGTTCGAGTATTCATCACTCTCATTGCCCACGTTACGATTCCTCATTCGTCTGGCCGTATTCCAAAGAGTGCTCATTGAGGTTTCCCTTGACAAACCTTCGACAAAATGTCTACAGCTACATTTTTTGGCTCGAAGTATGCTCTTGTAACAAACTAAAAATGAAAGAGAACTAGTTAAACAATTGCGGGAAAAGCCAGTTTTTTATGTTAAAGCTGACAAAGGAAACAAAGTTGTTATTATAGATAAGGATGATTATGACAATATAATCATCAAAAAAATTAATGACGGACCATATAGGAAACAAAGATCCGACCCCCTTCCAGAAATTATCAAAAAAAAATAGATAAAACTTTCATAGAATGTAACCCTAACTTCGATATCAATCTCAGCCGCCTCAAAGTTCCTAACCCTTCATTACCAGAAATCAAAGGATTACCTAAAGTCCATAAACCTGGGAATGAAATAAGGGAAATCATCTCTTCAGTAGGAGCCCCTACCCAAAAAATCTCCAAATGGCTAGTGGAAGAATTAAAAAATATGCCGAAAAAGTTTTTTAGTAGATCCATTCCCAATACACAAGAATTCGCTACTCAACTTCTGAACTCAGGTGAAATCGAAGATGACGAAATAATGGTATCTTTCGATGTAGCCTCCTTATTCCCAAGTGTCCCGGTGAAGGACTCAATCAATCTGTTGGTTAGTTAAACAAAAGAGTAGTAGTTTATGGAAATGCAAAGTAAGGTCTTACCTTACTCTAACCCGGCTTTGCATGGATGTAAATTATTTCAAATTCAGAGGGGAATTTTATAAACAATTACAAGGGGCCCCAATGGGTAATCCGCTCTCCCCATTTTTATGCGAATTATTTATGGCAAACCTCGAAGAACTTTTAAATAAACAAGGATTACTACCTAATCGCTGGTGGAGATACGTTGATGATATATTTTGCATCATCAAACGTAACGATTTGGAATTTTTTTTGGATACAATCAACAATTTACATAGGAACATAAAATTCACCTGCGAGAGGGAGACAAACAACAGTTTACCTTTCTTAGATGTTCTTATTATACGGGAGGCGAAAACTTTATCTTTCGAAATATATAGGAAGCCAACCAATACAGAGCGAGTTATACCTAATATTTCTAACCATTCTCACCAACACAAAATGGCAGCATTTCACCATATGTTTCATAGAATGCTAACATTACCCCTCAGAGATGATGCGGTAGTGAAAGAGAAAAATTTTATCTTCGAAATTGGAAAGCTCAATGGATATCCGGAGCGCTCAATCCAAACAATCCTCGATAAGAAATTAAGATCATTGAAAAAATTATCACTTACAACATTGACCCCCCTATCAGAAACCTTGAAAAGAATATCGGTAGACTTCAACTCTAACATGGCATATCCACTTAAATCAAAATTAAAACCCTTTGGCAACTTTGGCTTGAAAAAATCGGGGGTATACAAAATTTCATGTTCTCATTGTGATAAATTATACATTGGACAAACAAAGAGATCATTAGATATCCGTTTCAAGGAACACATAGCGGAAATAGGGAAAGCATCCAAGGATCTGGAACGGGGTTTATCACACCATTTCAAGTCGAAAGTAGCTGAGCATGCCTTTTCCGAAAACCATGATTTCACTACAAATGACATAAAAATTTTAAGAAATTTCCAACCCATGGAAATTAGATTCGGCAGAAAGTCTGGAAATTTTCAAACATAATTCCACTTCTTTACTAAACAGAGACCAAGGAAATAGGTCTTCCTAGCTCTTTAAGTTACTACCTACACACAGGGGACAGACAAACATAGAAAACACTTAATCTCTCCCTACCCTAAACAAATTAGATAATTTTTTCGAGGTGTTTATACCTGTTGTAGGAATCTACCTACTTCCGTTTCATATAAAAGGAACAACATTGCAGCATTCTTTCAATAACTAAACAAAACTATCACACTGAAGATGAATATAAATTGTATTCGAAATGTGCATATGTGATGTGACGTTTATGATACAAGATTTATAGTGTCGTGAGATACATAGTGAATTTGTATAGTGACGTGATATACTTATAACAGAATTAAATGGTAATATTTAAAAAATTTATCCTTGTAAAATCATTCTGTTCAAACACTCAAACGAAAAGTTAATGAAAATGGCTACCAAGCCTAGTGAGTTAAATAGGTTTTTAAAGTTAAGAAAGAAAATTGCGGGATTATCGAAAGATATTGCATTTTTGAAAAGATGCAAGAGCTTTGGAATTATTCCGACATGCTGTAAAATACGGGGTAGGAAATCTTTCTCTAATAACATTAACAGGTCGGCTGAAAAGTTCGTATCGTTTCTATGAGAGGGCGCCACTGGAATTGAATCCATACCATTTTCAGTTAGTACCAACCTTCAAAAGATACGTGTATAAATTTGTCAGCTGTCTGATTATTAGTTTGTGAGATATTGCATTTTGAGTGTAGCTACTTTTGTTATTGTGAAAAAAGTGGAAGAAAAGGAATTTCGTGTGTTGATGAAACACTACTTTTTGATGAAAAAAAATGCCGCCGATACCAAAAAATGGCTTGATGAGTGTTATCCAGACTCTGCACCGAGCGAAGCAACAATTCGTAAGTGGTTTGCAAAATTTCGTACTGGTCATATGAGCACCGAAGACGATGAACGCAGTGTACGTCCAAAAGAGGCTGTTACCGATGAAAACGTGAAAAAAATCCACAAAATGATTTTCAATGACCGTAAAGTGAAGTTGATCGAGATAACTGACACTCTAAAGATATCAAAGAAACGTGTTGGACATATTATTCACGAATATTTGGATATGAGAAAGCTTTGTGCAAAATGGGTGCCGCATGAGCTCACAATCGATCAAAAACAACAACGAATTGATGATTCTGAGCAGTGTTTGGAGCTGTTATATCGAAATAAAACCGATTTTTTAGTCGATATATAACAATGGACGAAACATGGCTCCATCGCTTCACTCCGAAATTCCCACTTCACACACGAAATTCCTTTTTTTCCATTTTTTCACAATAACAAAAGTAGCTACACTTAAAATGCAATATCTCACAAACTAATAATCAGACAGCTGTCAAATTTATACACGTATCTTTTGAAGGTTGGTACTAACTGAAAATGGTATGGATTTAATTCTAGTGGCGCCCTCTCATAGAAACGATACGAACTTTTCAGCCGAACTGTTATGGGTAAAATTCAGAGGAAAGAAAAATTTAAAAAAAGAAAGAAAATTTAAAAAAGTTGTATTGCATCCAAAGTGTAAAAACCTTGGAATGTTATAATCTCCATTTAAAACTAGCAAAACAATACCCCCATGGTTTCGAAATTTTTCTAGCCAAAGTAAAGTTCGCTGAGCACTGTGAATCAGAACGCAAACGAACTCTACTCAACAAAAAATTTGTAAAGTTATTTTCCCAAAACCGTATGGTCCATCCTCCAAAACCTTCGGTACAGTTTTCAGAAAACTTCCTAGTTAATCGTTCATCACAAAATTTCACACACGAACAAACAAATCTTCTCAACTTGGGGTTAAATTATGCCATTTCTTCCAAAGTTAATTTCGAACAGGTTATTATAGACGTTGAAACAGGTCTAGATAGCTGTAACCTTCCTTTTTCGAAAATAAATGACGCCAGGACTATTGTAGCTGAAGTCATTAAACATACTCCATTAAGAAATGAACAAACTAAAAATGAAAGAGAGCTAGTTAAACAATTGCGGGAAAAGCCAGTTTTTTTATGTTAAAGCTGACAAAGGAAACAAAGTTGTTATTATAGATAAGGATGATTATGACAATATAATCATCCAAAAAATTAATGACGGACCATATAGGAAACAAAGATCCGACCCCCTTCCAGAAATTATCAAAAAAGGCGGGTGGGTAATGTCAGAGACATAACTGGATGTCGTGAATACGAAAACAACTGACATGTTCCTTAACACTTCCGAATATCAATTGTATGAATTATGCAAGCATTCCCCCTTTTCACATTTTTCGCAAAAACAAAGAAAGCTTCACTTGATCTCGATTACTGTGAATTTCACACAGCGAAAAGTGCACAAATATAAGCAAACTGTTCTTGATTTGCAGTAAACTGAGGATATTTCCCTACGATTTGCAAACAACAAATCCTAATAGTTCTTTAGAAAACTTTTAGAGCCATTAGAACGGCTGATATTGTGCAATGCTCTCCACCGTTGTTTTTTCCCAATGCTAATGACTGGCAGCTGTGACGTAATCGCTCTTGTCGAAAGCGTGCAGACGACACAAAACACATCTGCTCGCAGGGGCGATGGAATCCAAACTGATTGAATTTTTGTTAAGAGATTTCCTTTTATGTGATTTCGTTTGTAGCTTTTTCACTAATGGGCAGTCCTAACCAGTGTTGGCATTATCATTCTCAAAATATCAAAAATCAGTTATTATCGCCGATAATAATTGTTGGTGATTATCACTTACAAAATCATCGCCGAACATCATGAAGAAAATCATTTGATATTCTGAGAATGATATTAGAAAACGATTATCACTTAATATCGGTGTGCGAAATTTTCAAAACATCAAATATCACCGCTGAGTATGGGGGAAATCATCACCCGTTCAATCTCACTTTAGCGATGTTTCGTAAACTCACACATGATTATCATTCAAAAGCATTATCACGATTATCACCCATGCGCGATTTTCACTACCACATGGTGATATTCCGTGAGGTGAGTGTGGTATTGAAAATCAATTTCAACCAAATCTTAACATGCAGTATGATTATTTTTGGAACGGGTGGTGTCGAAAATCATTGTCTGAAGTTATTTGAAATTGATGATAGTGAATTTCGGTTCGTAAAATTTTATCAAAACCCATGCAATATGGGTATTTTTGGAACGGGTATGATGAGTAGGTGTTGAATATTGATGTCTGGAGTCATTTTGAAATCCAACATGGCGGCTCTCGGTTCATGAAAATTCAACTAAACCCATGCAATATGGGTATTTTTGGAACGGGTATGATGAGTAGATGTTGAATATTGATGTCTGGAGTCATTTTGAAATCCAAGATGGCGGCTTTCGGTTCATGAAAATTCATCTAAACCCATGCAATATGGGTATTTTTGGAACGGGTATGATGAGTAGATGTTGAATATTGATGTCTGGAGTCATTTTGAAATCCAAGATGGCGGCTTTCGGTTCATGAAAATTCATCTAAACCCATGCAATATGGGTATTTTTGGAACGGGTATGATGAGTAGGTGTTGAATATTGATGTCTGGAGTCATTTTGAAATCCAACATGGCGGCTCTCGGTTCATGAAAATTCAACTAAACCCATGCAATATGGGTATTTTTGGAACGGGTATGATGAGTAGGTGTTGAATATTGATGTCTGGAGTCATTTTGAAATCCAACATGGCGGCTCTCGGTTCATGAAAATTCAACTAAACCCATGCAATATGGGTATTTTTGGAACGGGTATGATGAGTAGGTGTTGAATATTGATGTCTGGAGTCATTTTGAAATCCAACATGGCGGCTCTCGGTTCATGAAAATTCAACTAAACCCATGCAATATGGGTGTTTTTAGAACGGGTATGATGAGTAGGTGTTGAATATTGATGTCTGGAGTCATTTTGAAATCCAACATGGCGGCTCTCGGTTCATGAAAATTCAACTAAACCCATGCAATATGGGTATTTTTGGAACGGGTATGATGAGTAGATGTTGAATATTGATGTCTGGAGTCATTTTGAAATCCAAGATGGCGGCTTTCGGTTCATGAAAATTCATCTAAACCCATGCAATATGGGTATTTTTGGAACGGGTATGATGAGTAGATGTTGAATATTGATGTCTGGAGTCATTTTGAAATCCAACATGGCGGCTCTCGGTTCATGAAAATTCAACTAAACCCATGCAATATGGGTATTTTTGGAACGGGTATGATGAGTAGATGTTGAATATTGATGTCTGGAGTCATTTTGAAATCCAAGATGGCGGCTTTCGGTTCATGAAAATTCATCTAAACCCATGCAATATGGGTATTTTTGGAACGGGTATGATGAGTAGATGTTGAATATTGATGTCTGGAGTCATTTTGAAATCCAACATGGCGGCTCTCGGTTCATGAAAATTCAACTAAACCCATGCAATATGGGTATTTTTGGAACGGGTATGATGAGTAGATGTTGAATATTGATGTCTGGAGTCATTTTGAAATCCAAGATGGCGGCTCTCGGTCCATGAAAATTCAACTAAACCCATGCAATATGGGTATTTTTGGAACGGGTATGATGAGTAGGTGTTGAATATTGATGTCTGGAGTCATTTTGAAATCCAACATGGTGGCTCTCGGTCCATGAAAATTCAACTAAACCCATGCAATATGGGTATTTTTGGAACGGATATGATGAGTAGATGTTGAATATTGGTATCTGAAGTCATTTTGAAATAGAAGATGGCGGCTCTTGGTTCATGAAAATTCATCTGAAACCATGCAATATGGGTATTTTTGGAACGGGTATGATGAGTAGATGTTGAATATTGATGTCTGGAGTCATTTTGAAATCCAAGATGGCGGCTTTCGGTTCATGAAAATTCATCTAAACCCATGCAATATGGGTATTTTTGGAACGGGTATGATGAGTAGATGTTGAATATTGATGTCTGGAGTCATTTTGAAATCCAAGATGGCGGCTCTCGGTTCATGAAAATTCATCTAAACCCATGCAATATGGGTATTTTTGGAACGGGTATGATGAGTAGGTGTTGAATATTGATGTCTGGAGTCATTTTGAAATCCAACATGGCGGCTCTCGGTTCATGAAAATTCAACTAAACCCATGCAATATGGGTATTTTTGGAACGGGTATGATGAGTAGATGTTGAATATTGATGTCTGGAGTCATTTTGAAATCCAACATGGCGGCTCTCGGTTCATGAAAATTCAACTAAACCCATGCAATATGGGTATTTTTGGAACGGGTATGATGAGTAGGTGTTGAATATTGATGTCTGGAGTCATTTTGAAATCCAACATGGTGGCTCTCGGTCCATGAAAATTCAACTAAACCCATGCAATATGGGTATTTTTGGAACGGATATGATGAGTAGATGTTGAATATTGGTATCTGAAGTCATTTTGAAATAGAAGATGGCGGCTCTTGGTTCATGAAAATTCATCTGAAACCATGCAATATGGGTATTTTTGGAACGGATATGATGAGTAGATGTTGAATATTGGTGTCTGAAGTCATTTTGAAATAGAAGATGGCGGCTCTTGGTTCATGAAAATTCATCTGAAACCATGCAATATGGGTATTTTTGGAACGGGTATGATGAGTAGATGTTGAATATTGGTGTCTGAAGTGATTTTGAAATCCAACATGGTGGTTCTCGGTTCATGAAAATTCAACTAAACCCATGCAATATGGGTATTTTTGGAACGGGTATGATGAGTAGGTGTCGATTATCGATGTCTGGAGTCATTTTGATATCCAAAATGTGAACTTCTAGTTTATGAAAATTTTTCGAAAAATTTGAACTTAGTTTGTGTAGAACGCTCGTCGCGTGCGATTGTATTTCTTTGTTGCTCTGCGTTGCATTCAATATTTTTGTTGTTAAAAACGGAGAAATGATGAATTTGAAAGAGGAAAGAAACTACAACTGATGCCAGAAGGGTGGACAGTGCATGGAAGTTCTTTTTTGGTGTTGGTATTTTATTCTCGTGAATGCAATCTATCACCGTGTTTTACCCACCAAAACTGAAGTGAAAACCACGGAGTTTTAACTTTTTCGGGAGTTGAGTGTCATCTAGCGGCAAGTAACACTCATCAATTAACCATTTACTATATATTAAATGGCATTAAGTGTGAATTGAAAATATTAAACGTCACCGTGATTGGTAGTATCTGCTACACAACCTTGTAATTTTGTCGCTATAATCTGCATCTCTAAATTCTAATTTCATAAGCTTGTAGGTCTACTAGAAGACAACTGTGCAGGCTATTGCGCATTAACGTCGATTTTGCAGTAATGTTTCCGACATTACTTACCGTTTGTTTATAGAGGTAATTTTTTTCAAATTTCGGATAAAAACGGACAATTTTCTTTGAAAAATTAGTGCAACACTTCGAGACGGTATTGTAGATTTGAATTCATTGTGCGAAAGCAGACATTTATTTAAGAATCACTATCAAAAATTTATCATCGACAGTTCTGCAAATATTGCACTTGAACCAATACTACTGTTCTAAAGCTTGGGAAAAGTAAGGAACTCGTTTGTTGAGCATTCTGGTAGTCGAATTGTTGACATCAAATTGGTTGCTGTCAACCAAATGATTGGCGATTGAAAACTAACACAATCCAATTATACATATTTTCGAAGATTTGCTATGTTTAATCTATCACTTCAAACAATTTTCTTACTTTCGTAGTATATTTTTATTGCTGATCTTGGATTTCAAAATGACTCCAGACATCAATATTCAACATCTACTCATCATACCCGTTCCAAAAATACCCATATTGCATGGGTTTAGATGAATTTTCATGAACCGAAAGCCGCCATCTTGGATTTCAAAATCACTTCAGACACCAATATTCAACATCTACTCATCGTACCCGTTCCAAAAATACCCATATTGCATGGTTTCAGATGAATTTTTATGATCCGAGAGCCGCCATCTTGGATTTCAAAATGACTCCAGACATCGATATTTAACATCTACTCATCATACCCGTTCCAAAAATACCCATATTGCATGGGTTTAGATGAATTTTCATGAACCGAAAGCCGCCATCTTGGATTTCAAAATGACTCCAGACATCAATATTCAACATCTACTCATCATACCCGTTCCAAAAATACCCATATTGCATGGGTTTAGTTGAATTTTCATGAACCGAGAGCCACCATGTTGGATTTCAAAATGACTCCAGACACCCATATTCAACATCTACTCATCATACCCGTTCCAAAAATACCCATATTGCATGGGTTTAGATGAATTTTCATGAACCGAAAGCCGCCATCTTGGATTTCAAAATGACTCCAGACATCAATATTCAACATCTACTCATCATACCCGTTCCAAAAATACCCATATTGCATGGGTTTAGATGAATTTTCATGAACCGAAAGCCGCCATCTTGGATTTCAAAATGACTCCAGACATCAATATTCAACATCTACTCATCATACCCGTTCCAAAAATACCCATATTGCATGGGTTTAGTTGAATTTTCATGAACCGAGAGCCACCATGTTGGATTTCAAAATGACTCCAGACACCCATATTCAACATCTACTCATCATACCCGTTCCAAAAATACCCATATTGCATGGGTTTAGTTGAATTTTCATGAACCGAGAGCCACCATGTTGGATTTCAAAAGACTCCAGACACCCATATTCAACATCTACTCATCGTACCCGTTCCAAAAATACCCATATTGCATGGTTTCAGATGAATTTTCATGAACCGAAAGCCGCCATCTTGGATTTCAAAATCACTTCAGACACCAATATTCAACATCTACTCATCGTACCCGTTCCAAAAATACCCATATTGCATGGTTTCAGATGAATTTTCATGAACCGAAAGCCGCCATCTTGGATTTCAAAATCACTTCAGACACCAATATTCAACATCTACTCATCATACCCGTTCCAAAAATACCCATATTGCATTGGTTTAGATGAATTTTCATGAACCGAAAGCCGCCATCTTGGATTTCAAAATGACTCCAGACATCAATATTCAACATCTACTCATCATACCCGTTCCAAAAATACCCATATTGCATGGGTTTAGTTGAATTTTCATGAACCGAGAGCCACCATGTTGGATTTCAAAATGACTCCAGACACCCATATTCAACATCTACTCATCGTACCCGTTCCAAAAATACCCATATTGCATGGTTTCAGATGAATTTTCATGAACCGAAAGCCGCCATCTTGGATTTCAAAATCACTTCAGACACCAATATTCAACATCTACTCATCGTACCCGTTCCAAAAATACCCATATTGTATGGTTTCAGATGAATTTTCATGAACCGAAAGCCGCCATCTTGGATTTCAAAATCACTTCAGACACCAATATTCAACATCTACTCATCGTACCCGTTCCAAAAATACCCATATTGCATGGTTTCAGATGAATTTTCATGATCCGAGAGCCGCCATCTTGGATTTCAAAATGACTCCAGACATCGATATTTAACATCTACTCATCATACCCGTTTCAAAAATATCCATATTGCCATGGGTTTAGATGAATTTTTACGAACCGAATTTCACTATCAACAATTTCAAATTACTTCAGACATCGAGATTCGACACCACCCATTCCAAAAATAATCATACTGCATGATAAGATTTGGTTGAAATTGATTTTCAAAACTTCACTCACCTCATTGAATATCACCATGTGATAGTGAAAATCTTTGCATGGCTGATAATTGTGAGAATGATTTTCAATGATGATAATTTATAATCATGTGTGAGTTTACGAAACATCACTATGGTGATATTGGACGGGGTGTAATATTTTCCATACTCACTTCGAGTGATCACAATTATCATTGATATTGTAGATAGTGATAATCGCTGTCGAAAATCGCGCATGATTTTCTGCAGCGGTGAGATTTGATTATTTGATATTTTCGCAACACTGGTCCTAACGGCTATAAAAATAGCCGCATACAGAATTTTATTGTCGATTATTTCATTACGGATTTGCATAATTTATTGAAAGAAACTATCAATATGCTGTAGCGATTCGTTTCTAGCATTCACAAGGACCAAATTGAGGAACTTACTGCGATATTCACCACTTTTCGGAACATTTTTCCCGGACGATTTGTTGTACAGCAGCAGATATTTTGTTCTCTTCCTTAGAACGCGTTCTGATTGGCTGGTGTTGACATGGAGCAAATGAGACAGGTTTTTCAATAGTGTACTATTGAAATACTTCAATGCTTTTCCTATACACGTTTAAATTGAAAAATTTCGATTCTATTGGTAGTTAGATTATATAAATCCTTTCACAGATCACTGAGCTATGAGCTTTAAAAATACGAGAAAGGCAAACGCGCCTTATGAATTATCCTCTTTGATACTCGTTTATACCAAACATTTCAGAAAAGTTTAATTTTGAATTATTTGAGACTATGTCACAAAATTGAAAATTTTAGCATAAAATTGTGATCATATTTCCATGTCGGCATGTCACAAGAATTATGTTGATTCATTAGATACAACAATAGATATTCACGATCAAAAACTTATCACTCTCTCAGAGGGTAAATTTTGAAAAGGCACCCCATAGTAAAGTAAGTCGTATTCACGACAAAAATGGGTTGTATAGAGGTACAGTAAAGTAAATTCCGCATAATTCTTTAGGAGTATTATTATGGTTTTAAGAAGAACCGAATAGAAGTCTGGAATAGAGAACTGGACCCTGAGTTCAAGACCTAAATTTAGATCCAATAACAGACTCAGAATCCAGTTTCAGTCGCTGCTGGTTCTCGCCTCGATGGCCAGCAAGCGAATGAGAGATGCGACCTGAGCGTTTGAGGTTTTAACCACGCAGAAGGTGCATTCTCCGTCGCTGCTGGTTAACTCCCGCTGCTGCTGCTGGCTGGTCCTCGCGCCTCGATGGCCAGCAAGCGAATGAGAGATGCGACCTGAGCGTTTGAGGTTTTTATTAACCACGCAGAAGGTGCATTCTCTCTCGCTGCTGGTGGAAAGTTTAACTCCCGCTGCTGCTGCTGGCTGGTCCTTGCGCCTCGATGGCCAGCAAGCGAATGAGAGATGCGACCTGAGCGTTTGAGGTTTTTATTAACCACGCAGAAGGTGCATTCTCTCTCGCTGCTGGTGGAAAGTTTAACTCCCGCTGCTGCTGCTGGCTGGTCCTCGCGCCTCGATGGCCAGCAAGCGAATGAGAGATGCGACCTGAGCGTTTGAGGTTTTTATTAACCACGCAGAAGGTGCATTCTCTCTCGCTGCTGGTTGATGATTCCACTCCCACGACGTCTGCTTCCATCGAACGCACAAGAAGAAATGATCGATTTTCGACCACGGTTCCCCTTTTATACGCATTCAGTTGAAGATATGTGCCTGACTATCTCAAAATCGTCGTCCTTGCGCGAAAAACCCAAGCGAAAGTAAAAAGTTTTCCGCGTTGTTTTCAAATTTTAAGAAAACTTAATTTTTGAATTGTTTGTGGTTATCGCACACTGTTCAAAATATTATCCTGAATTCCTGATCATATTTTTGATGAAATGGTGAAAGAATTATGTTGCTACCATTAATACAAGTCGAGATATTCGCGATTAAGTTCTGCCCATTCTTCCATATGGCTAATTTTGAAAAGGCGCCCCATAGTAAAGTAAGTCGTATTCACGACAAAATAGATAAAACTCTCATAGAATGTAACCCTAACTTCGATATCAATCTCAGCCGCCTCAAAGTTCCTAACCCTTCATTACCAAAAATCAAAGGATTACCTAAAGTCCATAAACCTGGGAATGAAATAAGGGAAAACATCTCTTCAGTAGGAGCCCCTACCCAAAAAATCTCCAAATGGCTAGTGGAAGAATTCAAAAATATGCCGAAAAAGTTTTTTAGTAGATCCATTCCCAATACACAAGAATTCGCTACTCAACTTCTGAACTCAGGTGAAATCGAAGATGACGAAATAATGGTATCTTTCGATGTAGCCTCCTTATTCCCAAGTGTCCCGGTGAAGGACTCAATCAATCTGTTGGTTAATTAAACAAAAGAGTAGTAGTTTATGGAAATGCAAAGTAAGGTCTTACCTTACTCTAACCCGGCTTTGCATGGATGTAAATTATTTCAAATTCAGAGGGGAATTTTATAAACAATTACAAGGGGCCCCAATGGGTAATCCGCTCTCCCCATTTTTATGCGAATTATTTATGGCAAACCTCGAAGAACTTTTAAATAAACAAGGATTACTACCTAATCGCTGGTGGAGATACGTTGATGATATATTTTGCATCATCAAACGTAACGATTTGGAAAATTTTTTGGATACAATCAACAATTTACATAGGAACATAAAATTCACCTGCGAGAGGGAGACAAACAACAGTTTACCTTTCTTAGATGTTCTTATTATACGGGAGGCGAAAACTTTATCTTTCGAAATATATAGGAAGCCAACCAATACAGAGCGAGTTATACCTAATATTTCTAACCATTCTCACCAACACAAAATGGCAGCATTTCACCATATGTTTCTCAGAATGCTAACATTACCCCTCAGAGATGATGCGATAGTGAAAGAGAAAAATTTTATCTTCGAAATTGGAAAGCTCAATGGATATCCGGAGCGCTCAATCCAAACAATCCTCGATAAGAAATTAAGATCATTTAAAAAATTATCACTTACAACTTTGACCCCCAATCAGAAACCTTGAAAAGAATATCGGTAGACTTCAACTCTAACATGGCATATCCACTTAAATCAAAATTAAAACCCTTTGGCAACTTTGGCTTGAAAAAATCGGGGGTATACAAAATTTCATGTTCTCATTGTGATAAATTATACATTGGACAAACAAAGAGATCATTAGATATCCGTTTCAAGGAACACATAGCGGAAATAGGGAAAGCATCCAAGGATCTGGAACGGGGTTTATCACACCATTTCAAGTCGAAAGTAGCTGAGCATGCCTTTTCCGAAAACCATGATTTCACTACAAATGACATAAAAATTTTAAGACAAATTTCCAACCCATGAAAATTAGATTCGGCAGAAAGTCTGGAAATTCCACTTCTTTACTAAACAGAGACCAAGGAAATAGGTCTTCCTGGCTCTTTAAGTTACTACCTACACACAGGGGACAGACAAACATAGAAAACACTTAATCTCTCCCTACCCTAAACAAATTAGATAATTTTTTCGAGGTGTTTATACCTGTTGTAGGAATCTACCTACTTCCGTTTCATATAAAAGGAACAACATTGCAGCATTCTTTCAATAACTAAACAAAACTATCACACTGAAGATGAATATAAATTGTATTCGAAATGTGCATATGTGATGTGACGTTTATTATACAAGATTTATAGTGTCGTGAGATACATAGTGAATTTGTATAGTGACGTGATATACTTATAACAGAATTAAATGGTAATATTTAAAAAAATTATCCTTGTAAAATCATTCTGTTCAAACACTCAAACGAAAAGTTAATGAACAATTTCTATACTAAAAGTTGAAGGGATGTTTAATCTATAAAAGGAATAGCATTTCTTAATTCCCAAAAGCTTTCCACCATACGGAGAGTCTCTATCGAGACGTATAATGTTAAAATCATTAAAATTTAAAGCTATGTTTGAAGTAAGCCTTGTTTCGCATAAAGCAAATACATCACATTTTTGACTATGCAAGAGGATTTTAAATGAATCATGTTTTGGCATGATGCTTCGACAATTCCACTGCAGGACAGTGATTGTATCATTTGCGGCGCGTGATAAATTATCCATCAAAAAATACAAAACCTGAGACAATTGGCCATTGGGCTGATAACTGCTTCAAAAAGGTTCTAGCTATTGGAAGGAATGCCATTATGAGGGTCTTTAAGGGTTCAGATATATTGAATGCTCAGAAAATCCATTCTACAATTTCCGAAAACTTCAGTAATCCTGTTGGTGGCTGTGAAATGGAGTCCACAGGATTATTATCTTTTTATGTGCTAGATCCTGGATTGGTTTGTGAATTTGACAAACCAGGAGGCACAGTCTTCGGTTTTGACTTTTTTTGTTTAACACGGGGATCTTTTTTTGAAGATGAAATTTTAGGTGTTATTTTTGGTAATTTGGAGGAAGACTTCTTTCTCTTGACAGACCCTTGGGTAGTGATAAACGAATTACCTTCACTATTTTCGTCAGAGTCAGAGTCCTCTGGTTCCTCTAGATTTGAAAAACCCGTTGACGGTTTCCAAAGGGGGGACATCAATGACCGTTTTAAGCATTTCTGCATATGTGCGCTTAGACCGTGCTTTTAAAGAAAGCTTAATTTTGTCTTTGTGTACTTTAAATGCAGTGCATACTGAAATATCATCATGAGAACTATCCCCACAATAAATACATTTTTCAATTTCCTTGTTGCAATCATTATCTTTATGAGGCCCTTCACAATTAATACATTTTGGTTTATTACTACAGTAAGTAGCTGTGTGGCCGAATTTTTTGCAGTTCGTACAATTCATTACATTTGGAACAAAAAGCCGAACAGGGAGGCGAATTTTATCGACATAGACATGGGACGGCAACGCAGACCCGGCAAATGTCACTCGAAACGAGTCTGATGGACGATAAACTTTTTTTCCCTCTTCATGAACTACTGAGTACAGTTGTTTGCACTCCAGTATTTTCACACCCTCAAGCATAGAGTTCTTGAAACGACCAACACCATGCTTGAGTAAATCATCTACCGAAAGACTCGCTTCGGTAACAACACCGTCAATTTCGACATCTTTGGAGGGTATGTAAACTTTATACTCTCTAGTGAAATGTTCCGAAGAGACAATATCATTCGCGTGTTTCAAATTATTTACTACAACACGAATTTTATCGTTATTCACTTTTATGATCTCTTTGATTGAGGAGAGTCGTGATGTCAAACCTTTAGAAATTTGTAAAATGTTTAATGGCTTTGATTTACGTCTAAAAAAGACTATCCAAGGCCCAGAAGAGCTCTTCTGATATTTTTTCGTTCGGGGGGGTATAGGGTTCATGCTAGGTTTTTGAATCAAATTTTCGTCCATGGATTCATCCATTACATTAAATTTTGAATCAAACTTTAAAATAAAAAATGAAACCAACACTACACAGTACTCAATCAAAAGGAAAAGAAAAAACTTCTACCTTGAAATTGCTGTCTATCTCTGTTGCACTGCCGTGTAGATCCTCGTTGCTCTAGATGTTCTTGTTGGATGTATCTGGACGTAGATACAACGCTGAAGCTCACTGTAGCGATAAAATACGATGTGATGCTACTGCTACCTGACATTCAGCACCACACAATTTCCGATTGTCCTTTGTCTTCTCCAGCTGTAACCAGCGCAGGTCACCGGTGTATACCTGCGTGTTTTATGGCAGGGGAAAGATCGAGTTGTCTTGTCTCCTTCTTCCTTGTGCTCCGCACCGATATGCTTCTGCACCGAAGTGCACCGGTGTGCCTTTGCACTCTCCTGCTTCTATGTGTATTTGCACTCTCCTTCTTCGATGTGCCTTTGCACTCAACTGCTCAGCACTTGTGGCCTGGGTAGAGCTTGGGAAACGCCCTTGTTTTTTCCTTCACCAGCTTGGCCCAGCACTAGGGCTCTCTTATGCAGCACGACTATACGTTTTAACGGCTGCTGCCAACGGCTCTCTACCTGTAGTTCAACCGTTGTCGTATTTAACGCGTGTACACCAACCAGCGTTATTAAACTGTACGCTTCTATACACAACCTTCTCGGTTGAACGGCTATTACGAAAATGAACCGAAAGAAGTATCCACAACAAATTAAAGAATTCCGTATGGAACTCTAAGACTTTTCCTTTGAAAATATAAGTTTGTGAAAATCGATTTGGCCATCTCCAAGAAAAGTGAGTGAGATCCTTTTTGCAGTTTTTAATCACTATTTCCAATTCTTCCGAAACCGGATTCAGATAAACGGAATAACCGAAGTTGGTTCGTTTGATACCAACAAATATGACCTACAAATTGAAAGTTTTGAACTTTGTTAAACCTATACTTATTATATCATGCTCTATTTCGAATACACCAATTAAACGAAATCTAACAAACGAAACGAACCTGCGTTTCTGTTACTTCTGCATATGTAAGTCAAGCAAAACAGCACGAATCAGCAGCATAAAACATGTATTATTATTATTATTATTATTATTATTATTATTATTATTATTATTATTATTATTATTATTATTATTATTATTATTATTATTATTATTATTATTATTATTATTATTATTATTATTATTATTATTATTATTATTATTATTATTATTATTATTATTATTATTATTATTATTATTATTATTATTATTATTATTATTATTATTATTATTATTATTATTATTATTATTATTATTATTATTATTATTATTATTATTATTATTATTATTATTATTATTATTATTATTATTATTATTATTATTATTATTATTATTATTATTATTATTATTATTATTATTATTATTATTATTATTATTATTATTATTATTATTATTATTATTATTATTATTATTATTATTATTACTATTATTATTATTATTATTTTTATTATTATTATTGACATAACCACACAACGTGTACAAAAAAGAACGAAGCACGCCATGTTCGTTTGGTGTTTTCTTCTTCTTTCTGTGTTGTACATATTGTCACTCTATATGGCGATTTGAAAACTATGACACTCACCGCCCTGTAACTGCGGAACCGGAAGTCGGATCCGGATGAAATTTCATAGTAGCTTTAAAGACAGTATGAACTTTAATTCAAATCAAGATTTGTGAAAATCGGTTAAAACATCGCAGAGAAATCGAAGTGAATTTGGTTTTAGGAGTTTTTCTTCTCCACTTTCAATGCTCTCGGAACAGGCAAAGAGGGGACCAGTAGTGCCGAATTAAGTTTTCATGCCCACAAACCAACAAGCTCTGAAAACTAGAAGAATTTATCAGACAGTTTTATGGGATTTGTACCTGTTTTTAAACATTGTTCGTGGAAAAATACTAATAAAATTGGTTATTTTCCACTTATCAAACTTTAGTTCCGGAACCGGAAGTCGGATCCAGATAAAATGTTCTACTGTTCCTACTTCTAATTTTTAGGATATTATAAGGATATTTCATTTGAATCTTAGTTTGCGAAAATCGGCTGAGTTGTTCCAGAGATAATTGAGTGTAAACTTTTTCTCAAATTTTCACATATTACCATATAACTCCGGAACCGGAAGTCACATTCAAATGAAATTCAATAGCAAGCGATGGGATCATAATACCTTTTATTTGAATCTTAGTTTGTGAAAATCGGTTCAGCCATCTAAAAAAAAGTGAGTGCATATTTTTTTCATTTTTTTGGTACATATCATCCTATATCTCCGGAACCGGAAGTCGGATCGGAATAAAATTCAATAGCAGGCTATGGGACTATAAGACCTTTCATTTGGATCTTTGCTTGTGAAAATCGGTTCAGCCATCTCTGAGAAAAGTGAGTGCATATTTTTGTTACACACGCACGAACGGACATACACACAGACATTTGCTCAGTTCGTCGAGCTGAGTCGAATGGTATATGACATTCGGCCCTCCGGGCCTCGGTTAAAAAGTCGATTTTCACAATGTTTGCATAGCCTTTCTATATGATAATGGCAAAGAGTGAAGGGTACTTCTAAACCACGCTCTGGATTTTCCCATGAACTTTACCTAATACACTTCAATCGAAGTGACGTAAACAATTTGAAAACTTTAGAAAAAGTACGTTTCATTTCCCACATTAAAATTCATTGGGAACATTATAAACGGCAGAATCGTATTGCAAACTTAACGCAATGTCGTCGTTGCCAAGGCTTCGGCCATGGAACCAAAAATTGTGATATGGATATACGGTGCTTGAATTGTGGTAAATCGCATTCGAAAGACGTTTGTCCAATGAATGAAACCACTGATAAATTTTCATGTTCAAATTGCGATGGAAATCATAAATCCAATTATTTGAAATGTCCTGTCAGGGAAAAAATTTTAAACGCTCGTTCGCTTAGACAACAAGTCAATTCAACGACCTCAAATTTACAGAACATACCTGAAAATCAAAAAACCGTTACAAATGCCACGCCTAATTCTTCTAAGGCACTTATTCCTTCAAATTTAATAAAAAGGTACCTTCCAATTCGTCTTCTAACGAAAACAATTTATTGACAGGTAGATCGACCACGTCATCATCTTCTTTTAATGACACTTATACTAGTATATCAGGTAGAAAACTACCACTTAATTCTTCTAATGTAAATAATCAAAACATAGGAATGCCTTGCAGTTCATCTTCTAACGAAAACAATTTATTAATAGGTAGATCGGCCAAATCGTCTTCTTCTAATGGCAGTCTACCTACCAATATTCCTTCAATGCCATTCGCTTCTTTAAATGAAGTCGATTTAGGCGATATAACTGAAAATAAAATGGTCTACCTACAAGATCAACTTTTTCAAATGATCATCCGAATGAATTCGACTTCATCACTTTTTGAAGCATTTCAAATCGGATGGAAATTTGCACATAATATTATAATGAATTTAAAATTTAACAATGATGTTAAATAATTATTTGAATATTTCAAATTGGAATGCTCGATCTTTAAAGTGAAGATGAATTTTATAATTTTCTTAAAGTTCACAAAATTCATATTGCCATTGTGACAGAAACTTTTCTTAAACCAAATGTCAAGTTGTCCACATTATGTGGTTCATCGATTTGACAGGTTTATGGGATGGGTGGTGGAGTTGCCATTTTTGTCCAACGGCAAATTAAACATCGAATTTTACCTTCTTTCAATACTAAAGTTATTCAAAGCTTGGGAATCGAAGTTGAAACCATTCATGGAATTTATTTCATCGCTGGAGCATATTTGCCATTCCAATGCACCGGCGAACAAATAAATTTCTTTAAAGGCGATTTGCAAAAACTCACAAGATATCGACCGAAATTTTTCGTAATAGGGGACCTGTCGAGTGGAATTGTAGACAAAATAACAGTAATGGTAAAATACTTCATAATCAATTATCAGCTGGGTACTTCACAGTTATTCATCCCAGTAATCCGACTTGTTTCTCTTCCGTAAAAATCCGTCTACAATTGATCTGGTTCTAACAGATCAAAGTCACATTTGTAGTGAACCGATTACACATGCTGACTTTGACTCAGATCATCTTCCTGTAACAATCAGACTTTCCAACGAAGCTATAATTAATCCAATTAGTTCTATATTCAACTATCACAGAGCTAATTGGTTGAATTGCAGATCTCACAATGAAAATCATGTGGATCATGAAACTGTTTTAAAAAATTCTGCGGACATCGACACAGAAATTGATAACTTGAATCACTACATTATCGAAGCTAGAAATAGAAAAAAATATCTTGTTGAGAATAATGTCTCATATAAATGAGAATTCAATTTTTTTACCAGAGCAGTTTGAATTTCGTCATGGACATTCAACTACTTATCAACTTGTCAGAGTTACGAACATGATAAAAACAAATAAATCTTCTGGGTTATCCACTGGAGCTGCTCTTCTAGACATAGAAAAAGCATTCGACAGTGTTTCGCATAAAGGTTTAATAGCAAAAATGTCTAATTTCCAGTTTCCTATTTATTTGATCAAAATGATTTAAAATTATTTTACTGATCGTACTCTTCAGTTTAGCTATCAGAATTGTAAATCTGAATTGCTAACCCTACGAGCCGGTGTTCCGCAGGGTTCGAGCGTAGCTCCAACCTTGTATAATATTTTCACTTTTGATCCTCCCGTTGGTTGTCAGAAATCGCTATTCTTTGACGACACAAGCCACAGGTAGAAATCTAAGAGTGATCTGCAGTCGCCTACAAAGAAGTTTAAATATTCTCAGTGATTATCTGTCAAAATGGAAAATTAAACCAAATGCAGCAAAAACGCAATTAATTATCTTTCCTCATAAGCCAAGAGCTTCTTTTCCTAAACCGAACAATAATCACATTCTCAAATTGAATGGCTTGGAATTGACATGGTCTGATCAAGCTAAATACTTAAGCTTAACGTACGAGAAAATACTTACTTTCAAGGATCACATTGAAGGAGTCCAGGCAAAGTGATATATATATATATATATATATATATATATATATATATATATATATATATATATATATATATATATATATATATATATATATATATATATATATATATATATATATATATATATATATATATATATATATATATATATATATATATATATATATATATATATATATATATATATATATATATATATATATATATATATATATATATATATATATATATATATATATATATATATATATATATATATATATATATATATATATATATATATATATATATATATATTAAATGTTTATATCCTCTTATAAACAGAAATTCTAAGCTCTGTCTAAAAAACAAATTGATAATTTATAAACAAATTTTCAGACCAGCCATGCTTTATGCAGTACCAATTTGGTCAAGTTGTTGTTTCACCAGAAAGAAAACGCGTCAAAGGATTCAGAATAAAATTCTGAAAATGATTTTGATGCGTCCTCCCTGGTTTAGTACAAATGAGTTACACGGACTCACAAATATAGAACCATTTCCGACAAAAATCGATGCAATCTTCAATTGAATCGATTCGCTCTCTGTATTAGTTAGTATATAAGTACCTTTTCCCCATTACACAATACAAGAAGGTTTAGGATTTTCCCTACACAAAAATCTCAGAATTGCGGAAGCAAATGATATCCTCATGGTAATATCCAAATCATGTATATAATAAGGCTGAAAAGTCACCACCAATTTAAATCCTAATAATTTAATTTTAACTCATATTCCAATAAATAATTATCTAAAAAAAAGTTGTGGCAACCGAACGGTTTTGCGAAATCTTAGATCTAATGATTTTAAATTCAATCCTATTACACGAAAGTTTGAAATTTTTGGTCTGGCAATGATGATATTATGTTAGATTCGTTGTGCCATCATCAGTGTTGGTGATTGCCGATAATTTGGCAGAAATCGGCTCGATATTTCTCTACATTGTATACAACATTTTCAATTTGGTAGAAGATGCTATAAGAACTCGCTGTCTCTCAATGCTTGAACCGTGAGAGAATTTTTCTACATTTCTTCGCTCCACTTCATACTCTGAGTATTTCACAGCTCTGTGCAACATGATTTGAAGTTGCAAGCATAGATTGTTGTTGTTTTTTCCGAATGGCGTTCGTTTTTGGGACTGTTGTTCCTTATTGATTTATTTTCAATCATATATATTTATCATATATAGTATCATATATATATATATATATATATATATATATATATATATATATATATATATATATATATATATATATATATATATATATATATTAAATGTTTATATCCTCTTATAAACAGAAATTCTAAGCTCTGTCTAAAAAACAAATTGATAATTTATAAACAAATTTTCAGACCAGCCATGCTTTATGCAGTACCAATTTGGTCAAGTTGTTGTTTCACCAGAAAGAAAACGCGTCAAAGGATTCAGAATAAAATTCTGAAAATGATTTTGATGCGTCCTCCCTGGTTTAGTACAAATGAGTTACACGGACTCACAAATATAGAACCATTTCCGACAAAAATCGATGCAATCTTCAATTGAATCGATTCGCTCTCTGTATTAGTTAGTATATAAGTACCTTTTCCCCATTACACAATACAAGAAGGTTTAGGATTTTCCCTACACAAAAATCTCAGAATTGCGGAAGCAAATGATATCCTCATGGTAATATCCAAATCATGTATATAATAAGGCTGAAAAGTCACCACCAATTTAAATCCTAATAATTTAATTTTAACTCATATTCCAATAAATAATTATCTAAAAAAAAGTTGTGGCAACCGAACGGTTTTGCGAAATCTTAGATCTAATGATTTTAAATTCAATCCTATTACACGAAAGTTTGAAATTTTTGGTCTGGCAATGATGATATTATGTTAGATTCGTTGTGCCATCATCAGTGTTGGTGATTGCCGATAATTTGGCAGAAATCGGCTCGATATTTCTCTACATTGTATACAACATTTTCAATTTGGTAGAAGATGCTATAAGAACTCGCTGTCTCTCAATGCTTGAACCGTGAGAGAATTTTTCTACATTTCTTCGCTCCACTTCATACTCTGAGTATTTCACAGCCCTTTACAAAATATATGCAGTCCGGCAATGGTCGGCGCTGTGAGGAATTTACCAAGAGAGAATCGCAAGTTAATAATTATCGCAGATAATTCGACTTGATGATTCTCATACTAGGTTACAATATACAATATTTCAAAACTCTGGTTTGGAGCATTCACAGCTATTTTCATCGATACAACTTATACAAATGTTATATACACATAGTAAGAATAAGCGGCAATAGTAAAATGATTCTATCGCAATTGTCCACTGCCCGTATAGAATCGGATCGCAAAACGAGAATAAGCGACCGTTTGTTGTTTCAGAGAGAATCCCCACAGCAGCGTACTAAACCGTGATGCTCAGACAGGTCATCGAGAGAAATCGCTTTCTCACTGGTGTCCATTCTATGTAGAATGAACTATGACGGTGTTTTGTTGCCGAGATGATGTTCGTCTCTCTTTGATGGCAATGATTGAATATTGTGAAGAGTTGGTAGAGAGCGTTCTTTGATACGATAAAAGCCATCCTTGGTCATCATGCCGATTTTAATTTTCCCGCCGAACTGAGAATTCCACTTTTACTTCCGGAAGGATCGAAGAAAGCTCTGTGCAACATGATTTGAAGTTGCAAGCATAGATTGTTGTTGTTTTTTCCGAATGGCGTTCGTTTTTGGGACTGTTGTTCCTTATTGATTTATTTTCAATCATATATATTTATCATATATAGTATCATATATATATATATATATATATATATATATATATATATATATATATATATATATATATATATATATATATATATATATATATATATATATATATATATATATATATATATATATATATAAATATATATATATACATATATATATATATATATATATATATATATATATATATATATATATATATATATATATATATATATATATATATATATATATATATATATATATATATATATATATATGTGTGTCAATCAGCTTGCAACGATCTTCGTAGCTCGGAAGATTTAATGGGTCTCTCCACGGAAGACGACGATGTGCAAAACGGAGGAATTCGCGTTGGATTAATGCAAGGCGTTGAATGTCTCGAAGGTAAAAACGGTTGAGGAATCTCCTGAAAAAATTGAGTGAAATTATTTGTCACACACGCATTTGCTGATCTCGACGAACTGATTCGAATTTTATTTTAAGCGTGTGATAATCGATTGATCATTCCATGAGATGTTGAAATAAGTTCCACTTTAGAGTTTTTCGCTATTATTCACGGTACTTCCTGAGCCGGTATTCTTAGAGATAGCTGAACCGATTTTGATCAAACTAGGTGCAAATGAAAAGTACCAAATTTTTTCCAAAATGTCCATTCCACATATATTAATCGGGTTTATCGGATTTGCAGTTTTGGATATTTGGTTATCAATATACTTATTTCAGTTTTAACGATATTCAGTTTTCGATTCGGAAGGTACCCAAAAATTTAATTCGCACTACGATCTCTCAAACACTGATTTACAAACATTTTGAATCAAACTTAAACAATACAGCTCCTCAGATGAATTTAACTGACCTTTAAACACACCGATTTTCGAAATCCGGTTTCAGTATTGAATCGTTCCTCACAGCTCAATCGTTTTCCCAAATCAGGCCAAATCGAATTTCAAAAACAAGAAATAAACCTAATCCCATACAAAATCAAGAATTATATCCAATTCTGAATTCCGATTCTGGAATTACAGGGTAATGAGTTTTTAAAATTGAAACAAATTTGGACAGTTGGACTCAAACTATTGCAATTTATTCTTCATAATAATTTATGGCCATACGAATCTTTGTGGGTTATGCTGATTGCAGAATACCGGCTCAGGAAGTACCGTGAATAATAGCGAAAAACTCTAAAGTGGAACTCATTTCAACATCTCATGGAATGATCAATCGATTATCACACGCTTAGAATAAAATTCGATCCGATTTACGATTGAAAACTCAAACTGCCGCTTAAACGACGGTCATTAAAATAATGTCATGAGAACTAAAACACCGATCAATATTCATGGCATGGCAGAAATTTCGAGTTGAAAGCAATTTCATAATTATATTATTTTAAACTACTTACAGCAATAACTGCTGGAAGAACAGAACACCCATATACCATTCGAATCAGTTCGTCGAGATCAGCAAATGCGTATGTGACAAATAATTTCACTCAATTTTTTCAGGAGATGCCTCAACCGTTTTCTACAAACTCAGATTCATATGAAAAGTCTTATGCTCCCAAACAAGGTTCCTGAATTATGTTTGGTTCCGACCTCTGGTTCCGGAGCTACAGGATGTTATGTGAAACGAAATTTAAATTGTGTAACTCATTTTTCTCGTAGATGGCTGAACCGATCTAAGATTCAAATGAAATCTAAGAATCATCTAAGATTCAAATGAAAAGTTTTAAGATTCTATAAAACATTCTTCTTTTCAGTCAGATACTACTTCCGGTTTCGGTGATACAGTGTGATTAGTATAAAAATGTCCATTTTACATAAATTAATCAGGTTTGTCGGGTTAGCAGTTTTGGATAATCGATAACCAAATAAACTTATTTCAGTTTTAGTGGTATTCAGTTTTCGATTCTGAAGGTACCCAAAAATTTAATTCGCACTACGATTTCTCCAAGATGTCTACACTGATTTTCAAACATTTTGAAACAAATGTAAACTATACAGCAGGTGAATTTATCTGACTTCAGCTACACCGATTTTGGAATTCCGGTTCCGGTATCGAATCGTTTCTCAAAGCTCAATCGTTTTCTCAAAAAAAGCCAAATCGCATTTCAGAACCAAAAATTCAAATTAAAATAAACTTAAAGCACAAAATTAATTAATTTTATCCAATTCTGGCTTTCGATTCTGGAATAACAAGATGATGAATTTCTAAAATTCAAACCGATATAGAAGATGACAATCCCGAAAATTTTTAAAGTTGGGCTCAAAACTATTTCAATTTATTCGTCATATGGCCATATGAATCGATTTGGGTTATGCTGGTTCCTGAATACCTACTCTGGAAGTACATTAAAATACCGTATACTCTAAAGTGTAAATTACTTCGACATATCATGGGATGTTTAATCGATTGTAACACATTTAGATTCAAATTCGATCCGATTTGCAGTTTCGATATTACAGAGTAACGAGTGATTAAAATCTCAAATTTCCGACGGTCATAAAAATAATGTCATGAAAACTGAAACACCGAAGAATATTCATGCAAAAAAACACATGCGGATTGATAAAAAAACGGTATCATCTCACTGCTAGGTGAATTAAGCATGTTTTTTGGTATATATATATATATATATATATATATATATATATATATATATATATATATATATATATATATATATATATATATATATATATATATATATATATATATATATATATATATATATATATATATATATATATATATATGTATATATATATATATATATATATATATATATATATATATATATATATATATATATATATATATATATATATATATATATATATATATATATATATATATATATATATATATATATATATATATATATATATATATATATATATATATATATATTGCTTTATGGTTCAGTGTACACCGAGTCAATACCAGTTCTAAGTTTTCGCTCTGCTAATAATCACCCATAATTAGTGCAAAGTTATCGCTTTCATCGTTATTTTTTTACCGCAGCAAGCAATAGACGTGTGTTCTGCTCGAGAACTTTCCATTGCTCGTTTCAGAAACTTTTATGTGCCCTTTTTTAGTGAACAAAATCGTTCCAAAATCGGCAAAGACCGCCATTTGCGCTAGTCATTTCGATATCGCTGACACTCACTAGCACTCTCGAGTTCTCGTGATTTTGACATTTGACCGCAGCTCCAATCACCATGACAAAAAACAAATGTGATGCCGACGTTTGTTCTGGTTCCTCTGGTTCGCGAAGCAATAAATTAGCTTGCCGATCTTGCTCGAAGAATTTCCATGTTAAGTGCGCCAATTTAAACATGTCAACAATCAAGTTAATTCGTGAAAACCCAGGATTGTACTGGTTATGCTCCCAGTGTCGAGAGTTACCTAATCGAAACGAATCCGCTGATGGAACTTTGCAGTTGATTCTCCAACGATCCACCGCAGCCCTGAAGTCGATCGGTGCTTTGACTGATACAATGCAGTTTTTTTGTCGCATGTATTCTAACGGTTGTGGTAGACCTAGCTGTAATCATCGCTCTGGACATCATGATTACACTGAACGCTCTGCTAATGATGGCACTCGTTTCTTCGAACGACTCGACGATCTCCATCTTGACTTAACTAACCTGTTTGAATCAATACTCGAGGACAACAACAAACGACCACGCACCAGTAGTACTGGCAGACCATCTATACCTCAACCTGACAAAATAAGGCGAGTCGACGTTCCAATATCTAACCAATATACACCAATTTCTACTGCTCCAATAGTTTCAGTCTCAAATTCCAACGAAAATTCAACTCATTTAACCAATGTTGCCGCTAGCGAATTCGTTGATCCGGATATCACACCTGTTCCAGTAGCGCATCCTTCACCTACTATCATTGCTACTTCCAATATCGACGACTCTAACACCGCTATTCCAACACCGCAAATTGTTTCCACTTTGCCAGCACCGCTTGCTACCTGTACTGTCAATACTGCACAAACTGATCTTCCACTATCATCAGCACCCTTTACTTCATGTACCACCAACATCAACTATTTGCCACCACAAACCGTCGCTGTTAATCAACATGCCACCAGTGACAATGAACCGTCCAACAATATTTTTGCTGCACAATGCCCTATGATCCCACTGCAACCTAGAGCAACTTATACTACCTCTGTGTATACGCCGCAAATATCATCTAACATCACCAGGCAAGCCAACGTAAATATTATTTCTAATGTTCCTTACCTAGGGCCTACCGTTAATTTAGTTTCCAAAAGTGCACATTTACTAACTAGCAACGAGATTATTTCACCAGTAAGCACCAGAAATATCAGAACAGAACCTAACAATCATAGCTCTAGCCTTCAAGTAGCACCTCCTATAAGACAGACCTTAACCGATGCCAATAATGGTAATTGGTATTATTTAATCAGATTTTTACCTATTGAAACCGAGGAGAATATCATTAGTTATGTAGAATCACGTACAAACTGTCCTCGTAACTTTATTCAATGTTTCGAACTAGTAAGACAATATCAGGAGAGGCCACTTTCTTTTGTATCTTTCAAACTGAATGTTCCTGCAGCCTTTGAGCAACAAATAACGTCACCCAAATTCTGGCCTAACGGTGTGACGATCGCTTCTTTTTTAGAACGCAATCCAGTTCCGAAGCAACGACAGATTTTACCCCGATTCAATCTAAAATCATCCCGACCCTTGCCCCAACGGTTGCAAGTCATACACAGCAACACTCATTCTCCACGCCCGCATGCAGCCACCCCTCAACTCATCCGTCATCTCGCCCCCCCCCCCTCCTCCTCCTCCTCCAGTAAGTCATCCATCAATACCAATATCGTATCTAACATCAGGAACGACAACCACAACCTTAGTTTAGACATTTATTATCAAAATGTTGGTGGAATGAATAGCTCTATCGTAGATTATCAGCTCGCTTGTTCTGACTCGGCCTATGACATGTATATATTGACTGAAACCTGGTTAAACAATAACACTTTATCCCAGCAAATTTTTGATAGATCATACACAGTGCACAGACAAGATCGAAACGATCAAAATAGCAAGAAAAAGAGCGGCGGTGGAGTTCTTATTGCTTGTAGGTCCACATTTAAATCTCGCCTGATATCTCTCACTAACGCGACCAGTGTAGAACAACTCTGGATTGCTCTCTCTTTCTCGCAATTTACGCTTTTTATGTGTGTTCTTTACTTTCCGCCTGACCGCGTGAATGAAATTACAATGATCGAACAACATTTATCTTCCCTCTCGCTGATTACGAATCAAACGAGTTTGAATGACAAAATCGTTGTACTCGGTGATTTCAACATTCCCGGTATTAAATGGATTCCCTGCTCCTCCAGATACTTACATCCTGATGCTACGCGTTCTTCTAAAACACCTACAACGTCAAGACTATTAGACGAGTATAGCACTGCTGGTTTAGTGCAACTAAATGATAATTACAACAGTAACAATCGCATGCTTGATCTATGTTTCGTCAGTCAAGATTTTGTACGCAACTGTGTTGTAACTATTGCACCATCCGCTCTTGTTAAATCATGCCGTCACCACCCTCCGCTTCAACTTAGTTTAACTGAATGCAAACCTGTTGTTTATGAAATCATTGCTGAGACTACTTACTACGATTATAAAAAAGCTAACTTCAACGCAATGAATTAGTTTCTGTTCTCATTAAACTGGGAAGCTCTATTTTCTGAGTGTGATGGAAAATCTATTGCTACACTATGGACAAATATTATGTTATACTCTGTTGATCAGTTTGTCCCCAAAAAAAATCATCGTCAACCAATGTATCCTCCCTGGTCTAATCAAACTCTGAGGCGATACAAAAGCGCCAAACGATCTGCTTTGAAAAAACTCCAAAGCGACCCAAAAAACGGCAAAAAAACCAAGCGACCCACTCTTCATTTGAGGTCTCAATACATGTTTCTTAACAATCGATATAAACGACTAAACAAAATTTTATATTATACTCACTTAAACCGCGTTCAACAGAACTTAAGAAACAACCCAAAAACTTTTGATCATGTTTACGGTATAGCTAGAACACTCATATGCGTTCCATCATTGAATCATTTGGCAATCAATAATGTTGATACCCAATTAAGCACGTGGCTCGAAATGACGAACCACATGAATTCACACAAAACAACTCGTTGCGCGCCAAATGATTCATTCAACGATCTAGTATTCCTTTCTTCGACGACCAAACACTTATGCAACTCGTTATGCGCCAAACACCTATCGATGATCTAGCAATCATTGGCGACTTTTTCAGTGGAAAATTCCATTGTCCATACAAAATAACTTTATTGGTTTTTCCCACTTTTCCGGTAAGTTTTCCTAATTTTTTTGATGTACGAACCCGGTGGGGGTAAAAAACTGATCAAACAAAAAAAGCACCTCAATCCGTCCATCCGTTCTTACGTGATGCGATTACAAAGAATGATCTCTGCATTTATATATATATATATATATATATATATATATATATATATATATATATATATATATATATATATATATATATAATATATATATATATATATATATATATATATATATATATATATATATATATATATATATATATATATATATATATATATATATATATATATATATATAAGGTAAAAAGAAAGTAAAAACGTTGTATCTAATTGCCGTAGAATAGCAGCTTCATGTGCTGTGTTTAAGTTGTTTGAAACTATCGATCTCGATTTCATTACTCACGACGGCTCAGTTTAGTTTAGTCCCAACATTGCTTCATCCCTAACTGATCAACGTCAGCAAACCTAGTATCTCACACGTCCTTCATCATACGTACGTTACAAGCTCCGCCGCTTTAGACAAGATTAACCATTAAAATTTGATTTCCAAACAAGAAAGACTCGGATTTACTGGCTCTATCCTTGACTGGTTACACTCGTACTTGACCGGCCGTGAAATGATAGAGAAGATTGGCGATTGCACGACTTCAACTTTCACCGTCAGCTCTGGTGTCCCTCAAGGTATTCATTTAGGACCATTCCTCTTTAATTTATCTAAATGATTTGAATTTCTCGATAGAATGCAAAAAGCTATCTTTTGCAGATGATTTTAAGCTGTTCCACATTATTGAAACCACTGAAGATTCCAATTTATTGCAAATGCAATTGGACAATCTTTCAAACTGGTGTAAAGTCAACAAGATGATACTAAACCCTTCAAAGTGCTCCGTTGCCTCCTTCAGTCCCAAACTCTTAACAATCGATATAAACGACTAAACAAAATTTTATATTATACTCACTTAAACCGCGTTCAACAGAACTTAAGAAACAACCCAAAAAGTTTTTGGCATCACGTAAACAAACAGCGCAAGGAAATAGGTATGCCTACTCATATGTCGCTTGGTGAAGTTCAGTCATCCACCATACTTGAAACCTGCTATCTTTTTCGAAGGCACTTCAGTAGCGTTTTTTCCAATGAAGTTCTTAGTAGCGAAGAAGTATCAGAGGCAATCGTGAACGTTCCTCTCCGTTCTCCTGTTGGAGCTCATCCTCCTATTACCTCGACCATGATAATTACGGCGTGCTCAAAACTAAAAAGCTCTACTAACGCAGGACCCGATGCCATTCCTTCGATAGTCCTAAAAAAATGCTTGAATTCACTCTTAACACCACTGACTATATTGTTCAACGATTCCCTTAATGCGGGGACTTTCCTAGACCCCTGGAAGAAATCATATATTTTTCCGGTTTTTAAGAAAGGTAACAAATCTGATATTACTAACTACCGTGGAATAGCTTCACTATGTGCTGTGTCCAAGTTATTTAAAATAATTATTCTCGATTTTATAACTCACAAATGCAAGGACTACATATCTGAAACTCAACATGGTTTCATGCCTAAGAGGTCAACATCTACAAACCTTGTAGCTTACACATCATATATATATATATATATATATATATATATATATATATATATATATATATATATATATATATATATATATATATATATATATATATATATATATATATATATATATATATATATATATATATATATATATATATATATATATATATATATATGTCGAATGATTGTGAATATGTTAAAAGCTTTTGTTACGCAAAAATAAAGCGAATGCACCGCGAATCATCTTTTGAGTCAGTGCATCGAATAGCGATTGTTGATCTCTCTCAGACTATGGTTTTTCGACATATGGAATAAAAAGTGAAACAAAAATTACTGAGATGACTACTTTAAATTGATTAGAACAAATTTACAAAAGCTGCCCACGCGACTTGTAGTTCGTCACTTCTCGCTAGTCTGGTGATATTATTTAATCGTGTTTGATGAATGTTCGTAGCGTGACAATCACAGGAAAAAATTTCCATTAACAATTTAGCGATAAAACTTTATTTTTACTATTAATGTATGTATTAATGTATTTTTTGGTGTGGGGGAGTGTGGTGGGCAAAAAAAAATTTTTTTAACATATCAGAGACTCGGATGTTTCGCTTCGCTAAGTTCGACTCCTCTGGTAGACGGTAAAAGTTTAGATGCGAGAAATCTTCTTCTAACTTAAATGAACCTTGTCACGTCGAATTTTCCGCACTTTATCTTCAAATCCTTACTCCTCCTTGAGTACTTTTGTTAGTTTGATATTGTTAAAAAATCGAATGATAAAATGAGTAATTCTTGGACATTCGAAAGTTCAAGTTACCATTCTTTTAAATATTGTATCCATTAATTTTTACATGAACACTGCATTCGTTTAATAGTTTTATCAATAGTCATCTCATTAGTCAACACAACATAATTTTGTTTAGTACCCCACCTACAATTAATGAATGGTGGAGTTCGGCACTGAGAATCTATATCAGAAAGTTTTATATGAAAATAATGTGCAGTTCTTCTGTTATAGAGGAGTGAAGATGAGGAGTGATTGTACCAGTATGCAGCTTATCGTTCGATTCAATGCATAAAATCTCACAACTAATGGTTTTCAATCCACCAGAATTTACCCGACGCGAACGAACTTCAGCATGCTAAATTCAAACCAAACCTCTATGGTTGATCTCATTATTTAAACAGCAGCATCTTATCATTGATTCGTACAAAAATCGTTCTATTTATAAGGTGATTTGTTCAACTCACGCCTACAATGGCCAACAATAAACAACTAACTGATTACATTGCACACAATGCATCTTCTGGTAAACAGTATCAGAACTTTTGATCATGTTTACGGTATAGCTAGAACACTCATATGCGTTCCATCATTGAATCATTTGGCAATCAATAATGTTGATACCCAATTAAGCACGTGGCTCGAAATGACGAACCACATGAATTCACACAAAACAACTCGTTGCGCGCCAAATGATTCATTCAACGATCTAGTATTCCTTTCTTCGACGACCAAACACTTATGCAACTCGTTATGCGCCAAACACCTATCGATGATCTAGCAATCATTGGCGACTTTTTCAGTGGAAAATTCCATTGTTCATACAAAATAACTTTATTGGTTTTTCCCACTTTTCCGGTAAGTTTTCCTAATTTTTTTGATGTACGAACCCGGTGGGGGTAAAAACTGATCAAACAAAAAAAGCACCTCAATCCGTCCATCCGTTCTTACGTGATGCGATTACAAAGAATGATCTCTGCATTTATATATATATATATATATATATATATATATATATATATATATATATATATATATATATATATATATATATATATATATATATATATATATATATATATATATATATATATATTTATATATATATATATATATATATATATATATATATATATATATATATATATATATTTATATATATATATATATATATATATATATATATATATATATATATATATATATATATATATATATATATATATATAAGGTAAAAAGAAAGTAAAAACGTTGTATCTAATTGCCGTAGAATAGCAGCTTCATGTGCTGTGTTTAAGTTGTTTGAAACTATCGATCTCGATTTCATTACTCACGACGGCTCAGTTTAGTTTAGTCCCAACATTGCTTCATCCCTAACTGATCAACGTCAGCAAACCTAGTATCTCACACGTCCTTCATCATACGTACGTTACAAGCTCCGCCGCTTTAGACAAGATTATCCATTAAAATTTGATTTCCAAACAAGAAAGACTCGGATTTACTGGCTCTATCCTTGACTGGTTACACTCGTACTTGACCGGCCGTGAAATGATAGAGAAGATTGGCGATTGCACGACTTCAACTTTCACCGTCAGCTCTGGTGTCCCTCAGGGTATTCATTTAGGACCATTCCTCTTTAATTTATCTAAATGATTTGAATTTCTCGATAGAATGCAAAAAGCTATCTTTTGCAGATGATTTTAAGCTGTTCCACATTATTGAAACCACTGAAGATTCCAATTTATTGCAAATGCAATTGGACAATCTTTCAAACTGGTGTAAAGTCAACAAGATGATACTAAACCCTTCAAAGTGCTCCGTTACCTCCTTCAGTCCCAAACACTTGATTAAGAGTTTCGATTATAATATCTCAAATACAGTTTAGATCGAAGATCGTCAGTCATGACTTTCAAGGAGCACAGACGATTCATTATTTCTAAAGCTTCTAGGCTTCTTGATTTCCTTTTTCGTATTTCCAAGAATTTTAATGATATTTACTGTCTGAAAGCACTTTACTAAAGCTTGATACGCTGGACTGTAGAGTATGCATCTGTTGTTTGGTCACTTTTTTACCTTCGAGACATTCAACGCCTTGCATTAATCCAACGCGAATTCCTCCGTTTTGCACATCGTCGTCTTCCGTGGAGAGACCCATTAAACCTTCCGAGCTACGAAGATCGTTGCAAGCTGATTGACATAGATTTGCTCTCTGTTCGACGTGACGTATGTAAGGTTAGTTTTGTCGCTGATTTACCACAAGCTCGTATAGACACTTAGATATTCATCGCCGTACTCTTCGTTTTCAACCATTTCTTAGAATACCCTCATCTAGAACTAACTACGGTTATTACGAACCTTTGACTAATATGTGCGGCATATAAAAGCTGTTTCTCAGTTATCTGTCTTTATGGATTCTAGTAACAAGAATAGTATATTTAGTATTAGTTTTGTCTCGTCATTGTATAATTTCTAAGTTTTCGTTTTAAGTTATTATGTATTGTTTGAATCATTGAAATCTGTTGATGCAAAAGATGAGGAGGTTTTATGCCTTTTGGAGAGAAAGTTTAACTAAACTAACTCCACTGGGGCTTTTCTTTGCTCCAATTATCGCAGAAAGTAGCAAAGAAACCATTAACAAAACAAAAACAAACTAGACAAGAAATCCTCAATAGAAACGCGAGTTCTTTAGAAATAAATGTACATGGTATAGTACACTTGAAAAACGAGAACAGGCGCAAATTAGATTCATTTTATTTAGGCCCTTATAAAGTTAGAAACATTACTGACCCAAATTGCGAAATAGAACATATTATTTGAAAGTAGTCCATCCTTGTACACAAAAATAGAGTAATAATAAACAAACACGAAAAATGTAAACAAATTAATATCATTATAAACAAATTATTATCATTATTATAACAATACTTGAAGTAAACAAAATACAAAAAGAAAAACAGATACGTTTCTTTTAGATAAATTCTACTCCATTACATTCATCTCCCGAAGGGTAAAGGTGTAACATAACAATTTATCCTATCCTAGCATGATCCGTTCTAATTACACTTCACATTCAATCTCAAACCAAATGCGACATTTCCACGTATTTGGATATCCCGGTCATAAACTTTACAGAAATGCGCATATCGCATTTACCTTGACTTAAGTCCACCGCACAAGCAGTTAGTAATATATTTCATGATGGGTTGCCCTGCTTAAAGCGGAGGTGTATAACCAAATCTATGACATGGCAGCTGGGCCACAGCTGTGAACGTTTTTACCAGTCCTTCTCCATTAGCGTGACACTTTCTCCCTCTCTATGGTTTTGCCTTCCTCATATAGAAAGGCTATGCAATCACTGTGAAAACCGATTTTTAACCGTGGGCCGAATGTTATATACCATTCGACTCAGCTCGACGCACTGAGCAAATGTCTGTGTGTGTGTATGTGTCCATGTGTGTATGTATTAGGTGTACAAGTTTGCTTCCGCCGTTTTTTTTCCAAAATTTAAAGCTTTATTGCGAAAAAAGGCTTACAGATGTATTATTCAAAGTATTGTCCGTCGACAACTTTCTCCCATCTTTCCAGAAATTTTCGGATCCCGGCTCAAAAAAAGGAGTCCTTTTTTGACGATATCCATGAAGCAATCAATTTTTCAGACTCTTCGAAGGATTGAAAATGTTGATCTGCCAGGCCGTGTGCCATCGAACGGAATAGGTGGAAGTCAGAAGGGGCGACATCTGGGGAATACGGCGGGTGGGGCAAGACTTCCCATTTCAGTGTTTGGAGGATGACTTTGTTATGTCGCTCTTGATACTGTGGCCGCTTTTCTTTTAGCGCGCGACTAAGGCGCATCAGTTGCGTTCGGTAGCGATCTCCTGTGATGGTTTCACTCGGTTTTAAGAGCTCGTAGTAAATTGTTGTTCATCTTTGAAGGTTTTTTCTCTTCCACCATCATGTTTGTCTTCGACATCGATATCACCATTTTTAAAACGTTGAAACCACTCCTGACACGTTCTTTTACTCAGAGCAGCATCACCCTAAGTTTCTGAAAGCATTCGATGCGCTTCAGTTACATTTTTTCGAATTGTAATAGAAAAGTAAAACTTCCCGCAAATGGTGAGGTTGTACACCTGATATGTAATATGATATATATATATATATATATATATATATATATATATATATATATATATATATATATATATATATATATATATATATATATATATATATATATATATATATATATATATAAAGATTTGCTAGAATGTTCTATTCAGGTCCGATCTCCGGTTCCGGAACTAAAGCGTGATAGGTAGAAAACAACAAATTTCATTAGTATTTTTTCACAAACGATTGTTAAAAACTGGTACAAATCTCATAAAACTGATCTGATAAATTCTTCTAGTTTGCAGAGCTTGTTAGTTTGTGAGCATAAAAGCTTAATTCGGCCGTACTGGTCCCCCCGTTTCCTGTTCCGGAAGCACCGAAAGTGGTGCAGAAAAACTTAAAAAATAGAACTCACTTCGATTTCTCTGCTATGCTTGAGCCGATTTTCACATATCTTGATTTGAATACAAGCTCTTATTATATTTAAAGCTACTGTGAAATTTCATCCGGATCCGACTTCCGGTTCTGCAGTTACAGGGCGATGAGAGTCAAAGTTTTCAGATCGCCATATAGAAAGCCAATATGTACCACACCGAAAGAAGAAAGAATCATAAAACAAACGATGCGTGCTTTGTTCAATTTCGTATAAACTGGGGGCGATGTGATGTTTCATCCTTTCTTTTTCATATTGTCGACACTGAAGAATGAGATGCCGAACATTCAACTCAGTACCGCAACACTCGCAGTTGGGCGGGTTCTCTTTTTTAAGTAAGAAGGTATGAGTTAACCGGGTGTGCCCAATCCTTAGACGTGTGAGCAGTTGCTGGTCAGTTGGACTGCTACGATCTCTCCATCGGTGCGTGTCGTATTTCACCTCTCTCAGCTTGACGTCTCTCATATTAAACCACTGATTCTCCCATCGGTGGCGTATCGCTTGCTTTGCTACTCTCGCGGCATCTTCTCCGGGAATTGGCACATCGATGACCGGATGCCTTCTGCTCTCATTTGCCAGCCGATCTGCCTCTATGTTTCCGTTGATGCCAGCGTGCCCCGGAATCCAACAGAAATGGATGGGTTTACTTCGCACAATGCGCTCAATCTCCTGTATTCATGGGTGGCGCAATTTTCCTTTTTCGAGGGCCAGCAGGCAGCTAGCGGAATCCGTGAGGATTACCATCTCATTGCGAACGTTCGGTAGGGCAGCTGCCATCTTGATGGCAAATGCCTCTGCGGAGAAAACACTGCAATCTTTCGGTAAATTGTATTTCTGAGCTATCACATTGTTGTAGTATGCAGCCCCTACCGTGTCTTCACATTTTGAACCATCTGTATAGATAACGGTTGAATGTTGGAAACGGTTTTCTAGTAGTTCCCGGACGATAGGACGTGCTTTCTCCGGTGGGACTCCGGCGCTCATCCTTTTTTCCACATCCCACACAATCACTGGTTTTCGTGCGTTCCACGCACGGTCACTCTGTGGCTCGCTGTATCTGAGGGAGGGTGCCGTAATTTCTATACAACGAAAATATTCGGATGGCTTTACACACCATAGTTAAGATTGCAAGTAGTTCAAATAGTAGGGTTCCCGCTTCAGCCATAACTGCGACTATTGGACTAGTGACAAAGGCTCCGGAAGAGAACCGGACCATTTTGTTGTAGGCAGGAGCAAGAGTCTGTAGAGTCGCTAAACCTCCTCGACTGATAAATCCTATTCCATACAGCAACTTCGAGGTAACTAATGCTTATCCAATCTGAAGTAGTGAAGTTCGGTTGCCGCGTGGAAGTTTGGCACCGACCACCCGCAAAATTCGTAGCCGAGACTCGCAATCTTTTTTCATCATTTTTCATTGAGGTTTGAAAGTCAGAGATTGGTCTAAGGTCGTGTTGAATCTTATCAATGACGATGCTCCTTGTAGGTCTTTGCCGTGTATTCGAACTGCAATAGAAAATGCACGATTTTGCTGCCGATATACTGAAACCGACGCTCTTTGCCCATATGTTGACAGCTTTGACTGCGACCTGCAGTTTACGGAATAAGGCATCACTTTTGGTTCTTCGCACAGCAAGGAGGATGTCGTCAGCGTACATATTTATGTCAACTCCGCACGGTAGTACTCGGAAGATAGGCTGCATCGCAACGAGAAACAGTGTCACCGAGAGGACCGAACCTTGAGGTACTCCGTTTTCTAGAACGTGTCCGCGAGATAAGTGTCCTCCTACAGACACCTGAAATGTCCGCTCGGAAAGAAAACTTTGTATGATGTTCAGCATTCGGCAGCGTATTCGCCATGTTTTCAAGGTGCGCAGTATGCCTTGGCGCCATGTGGTATCACATGCTTTCGACAAGTCAAGTGAGGCTATCAGGCAGTGTTCGTTCACGGTAGGAAGCGATTTCTCCAGCTCGGCAAAGTAGGTGTCAGTTCCTCTTCCCGAACGAAACGCATGTTGGCGTCTGTCAAGCCGTCCATTCGACTCTAGGTCGGTGATCAGTCGACGATTGATGATCCGCTCTAAAAGTTTGGACATGCAGCTGGTAAGCGAGATTGGTTGAAAGCTAGCAGGTCCAGTATCGTTACAGTTGGGTTTGGGACAACGATAGCATTCCGCCAGCTAGCCGGGAGCTCCCCGTTGCTCCAGATTGTGTTGAGTAGCTCAAGAAGTACTGTTTTCGCAGATAGAGGTATACTGTCAGGACCTGTAGAAGTACCTCGACCTTTATCGAGAGCCCACAGCAGTTCGTTCAAGGTGATGTCCGTGTTGTAAGTATCATCGGTATTCGGCGAAAAATTTATGAACTCTCGTTCTGCCTTTCGCTTCGTCATCTGGAATTGTGATTGTCGTTACAAATTTCTCCCACGATTTCTGCTTCCCTTATTGTCTTTCGTGCCGCTGCGCTAGCTTCCTGGAATCGTGCTAACGCTGTAGGTTGTAGGTACTGATTTGGGTCCAATCTGGCCACTGGTACGTGGTACAGATTTATTGGCTGCTGCGATCAGCTTTTCCGTAAAGCTGTTTACGTTCCACGCGACATCCGGGTGGATGGATTCAGTAATAATTTGTTCATACAATGCCCAATCAGCCCGGTCATATAGCCACTTCCGTCGTGCCGTGCGTTGGCTCGACCATCCAGGTATAGAGACAGTTATTGGAAAGTGGTCGTTGTTGTGCGTGTCCAAAAGTGTTCGCCATGTGAATTTTGGAGTCAAGCTCTTGGAGCAGAAGGTAACGTCGATTGCCGAAGTATATCCGGTAGCTGGGTCGATACGAGTGGGGGAACCGTTATTGAAAATCACAAGCTGCTTCATCAGTGTTATTTCGGCGATAAATTTGCCAATAACCCCCAATCAGGAATCAGGAATCAGAACAAATTGGCTCAAATGGCACGTTCCCCTTGATATTGGCCAAGTAGTTGCTCGAGGAGCTCTTGCAAAGCGGTTTGACATTGGACTGAGCTTGGTGGAAGATAAATCGAGACCACCGTTTCTTGAATCGGTGCATGGATGCGAGCTGCAACTAAGTGGAGTGAAGTGTCAATGCGCAGACGCTCGAAGGGTATGTCTTCCCGGATTGCAAGGCCAACACCGTGTTGCCAGTAGTGTGTGCTGTTAGATTCCAGGAGTAGCGTGTAATTTTTGCCGATAAAGTCTGGTGGCGAGGTTTGATTTATCTTAGTCTCCTGGAGTGCGACGATACATGGCTCGTGGTTGGCGATAAGCAGCTTCAGCTCACTAATGTTGGCTCTAATCCCACGAATGTTCCACTACAATGCAAAACAACTACAAGTCGATGAGGAAGTAGACGATTTTCGTCTCGATATTTGACTGGTAATCGGACCGGCTGAAAGAGAAAAAAAGCCGCAACATTCCCTGCTGAGAGTTGATCTGTTGTTGAACTTGCCTGTGGAACGCATTGTCCCACAGTGCCAGCCGCTGTCGTAACCATTACACTAGTTTTGCCAACACCGATAACAGCCGGCACTGGGGATGCGCTTTGTGTAACATTTTTCTGCAGGATGGGGTTTGATGGGTTTTCTCCAGGCGAGCTCACTGCTGCGTTGTCGTCTGAAAGATCGATGGGCGAGACAGTACCTACTTTTGAGCGAGTTTCGTGATTACTGACCTGTGGGACGCCTTGCCCCACAGTGCCAGCCATTGCCGAAACTACTACACGATTACTATCAGATATACTGGCAGCAGCCGGCACTGGGGAAAGACTTTGTAAAGTTCTATCGGCTTCTGCGCTGTTGGTTTGGATGGTTGATATCTGATGGTTCTGCGTAGTTGAGATCAGATGAGAAGTTGTAGGGCGGCGGCCAGGGCAAAGAAGGATTACCCCTTCTCCCTGCCGTCTATGCCAGAATTCCGATGTACAATATATTTCGCTGGTTAATCGGCTGCAGAGGTGAATTCACCATCAACGGGTTGGGGTAAGACGTTCCGGATGGCTGCTTCAGCCTGCTGCACTTGCGTTGGAAGGGGTACTACACATTCTCCGCTTCTAAACCGATAATTCTCGTTGTCAGTGTTAGTGGGTGAGTCGTCGTAATGATTCAATCGTTGTTGAGAGGTGATGTTATCGAAGATACCGATTGAGTAGTGTGTCCGATGTCTCTGATTCTTCGCCAGAATAGTCCATTTTAGTGAGGTCGTGTGTTGTAACGGCAGTTTTCTTTGGGGGTGGACTAGGGTCGGGCGATATAACGGATTGGCTATGTCTCGGTGGACGACCTCGGCCTCGCTTAGACTCTTGAATGGCTGGAGAGTTGGTTCTTGATCGGGTCATAGGAGCAGATGTGGAAGGTGTTGTGTTTTGTTCGCTATTATGAAATATATTTTCACAACTAGCATTATACGATCTTTCGTCGATTATTCGTTGCTTCAAATGTTCTTTCAACCTTCTTTCGAATTCGCTATATCGTACTGCCGTTTGAGCATAGCTACCACTTGCTTGAAGCTCAGCTCGTTTTCTTGCCTCCGGGAATGATACATTATCACGCACTTTGATTTTGATGACTTCCATCTCCTTCTTGTTTACTGGGCACTGGCGACTGGCGGGTCGATGATCGCCTTTACAGTTTCGGCATTAGGAAGCCCCATTGCACTCCTCTTGTCCATGATAATCGCCAGAGCAATTGAAGAAGCGCTGTGGTCCAGGGCATCTGACACGAGTGTGGCCATATTTAAAACAATTGTAGCACAGCATGGGATTCGGAAAATATGGTCGGGTAAGAATATAGAGCAAACCGATCTTAATATATTCCGGGTACGTGGTTTTGCCAAACGTTAGGATCACTACATGTGTATTCACCCTTTTTCCACCTTCGTTCCTGGTGATACGTTGCACACGGACAGCACTGTCTTTTAACATTTGGCTCAAAATGTCTTTCTCATCCATGTGGATAATGTCGTAGCAAGAGATGACGCATCGACTTACGTTCAAGTTCGGACGAGGAACTACTTCCACCTCAATTTCTTCGTAGAGCACTTTTAGTTTCAACAGTTTAGCAACTTGAGTAGGATCTCGAATTGCCAGAGTGTATTTTGTACCTTGTGCTTCGGATTTTGCATTTTCAATCGGCCAACCAGCACAAGCTTCTACAGATTTCCCAATGATAAATGGATTTTTTGGAAGTGGAGCACCATTTTTTCCAGTCAACTGAAGGAACGTTAACTCACCAAATTTGTTTGTAGGGTCCATGTACGCCGGTAATCTACGTCCGACAGACCCACCCGGGCCATCGGCCATGTTCTTTTATTCACAGATGGCAACGGTCACCCGTTACCTACCCCAAAGATCAAATCAATGGCTGAAGAACGATTATTCTACTTTTTATTGTAGTTGTTCGAAGAAATTTTCACCGCACTGTATTAACACACCCACGACAACACAGTAGAAATCTCCTGGTGTCTAACGAGCACTTTCTAATTTTTCAGATTTCCCGAAAATTTTCAAACTTTTCACCACTTTTATTTATTCGAAAAAAACTTCCATCCAGCGCACCGTGACCCACGCCACCGAAACGGTGAATGAAAAAGGCCGACCGGCCGCACTATTGTTCTCTGTACTGCTATACAAAGCACGTAGAATGTTGGAAATTTGGAAATAGTGATTAAAAATTGCAAATAGGTCTCACTCACTTTCTTTCACGAAGGTCTCACTCACTTTCTTTCACGATGTCAATAGGTTCACAGGAAAAGTGTTACAGTTTCATGCAATTCCTAAAATTTATTGTAGATTCTCCTTCGGTTCCGAAACTACAGGGTAAACAGAATTTGTAGAGTTTGTTAGATTAGGTCCAAACAAATTTTCCTATTTCTATTCAATGAACAGTTGTTTTTGCAAGTTATTCAGTAATATTTGTGATGTTATTAGTAATATGAGAAAGGCATCATTACACCACGAGGTGGATTGAAACAGGTTTTGCCTTTCTCATATAGAAAGGTTATGTAATCACTGTGAAAACCAACTTTTGAACCGAGGCCCGGAGGGCCGAGTGTCATATACCATTCTACGCAGTTCATCGAGTACGCAAAGGTCTTGTGATGGTATAAAAAATTCCTGAATGTTATTTGGATCCGATTTCCGGTTCCTGAATTATGGGGTAAAATGTGCAAAAAATTGTGAAAATAAGTGCACTAACATTTCTCAGAGATGGCTGAGCTGACAACTTAAATTCAAATAAAATGTCTTGTGGTCCCATACAAAATTCCTGAATATTATTTAGATCCAACTTCCGGTTCCGGAGTTTAAATATGTGTTCTAACTTTCCTCATATCGCCGATTTTCTCAAACTTAGTTTCAAATGAAAGGTTCTGTGGTCCCACGTAATTTCCCATTCCCATTAAATTGCATCCGGGTTCGACTTCCGGATCCGGAAATATAGGGTAAAGTGTGTTAAAAATTTTATACCATCACTGAAAAGCGCGAAAAACCATAAAAAGTTCTCAAAATCGACTTCAAATCTTCTCCAATCGATAGTTTTTATCAGTAGACGGTCAAACAAACCGATTTCGGTTATTCTTGTAAGAATCGAAGAAAATTATTTTGAAGAATACCACAGTATTATTTATGATAGTATGATTGATATGAGAAAGGCATCATTACACCACTAGGTGGATTAAAACAGGTTTTTATATAGTCATAAATTACAAGTTTTTCTAGTTTTTCTGTTATATATATGCTACAAAATCGTCAACTGTTTTTGTTAGGTTATCTAGATTCTATGTATCAGTAGCCATCCCATGTTCAAAAGAGATCTCATTTACAATCTTTTGCTCAAGTTATTGTTACAAACTTTCCTCAAGAATTGAGGCCTTTGAGCATTTGCGGAGATAACAATCCTTTGTTCTAATCGGTAAATTACACAGTAATTTTTCCGAAACCGCTTTACAATCAATTTGAAAGGAATATTTATTGAGGCTGTAAAGCATTAAGTCAACATTTTCATGAATATTTCATACACATACATCATGGCAACCTGAAGTATTGAGAAATTTTCAATGGTTTTGTCTTAACGCCGCAAATGTACTGAATGAAATTTGGTGTTTACTGACCTCTTTTAATCGTTGAAAAGTTTCTCTAAGACTTGAAAGCAAAAGCCTTTTCCGAACTGGTTCACGACCACTAGTTCTGATAGAAACCTAATCTAGTTGTCCTGGCATAGTTCTACCACAGACTAACAGACATGACAGTATGAGTAAATTCTTATAAAAATAATTTTTCGTGATGCACTAGTTCCACCTATATTGTACTGCGCGAACTATTTACTATCTGTACACCCCTTGTGTTATGTAAAAGTTTTTTTACTAGTTGGTTTCCCCTCGTTTGTCAACACCGATCAGCTGCTTGCAGGGATGCCTGATTTTATCAAAATATTTGAAAATGAATCGTCACAATAAATTATTGGATTACGTTGATAATATATTTAACTTTTTCGCGATGTTGGAAGGTAACCATTTATTTGACTCAACGTTTTTCATCTAGACTATTTTTTATTGTGTTGGTAGTTTTCACCAGAAGTTAAGTGGCGGCAGACTAGAAGCAAGTAAATATTGTATCAAAACGGGTTCGATTTTGTATTGCGTTGGAGGATGAGAAGTAGGCACAATTATGTATATAGTTTTGGCAATATGTATTAAATCTGTATCCTGCATGAAATTCGCATAGACAAATCAATACATTACAGGTAATTCTGTATGAATGGCAACACTGTTGGTAAATGAAAAAAATAAACACAGTCTAGATGACAGATAGGATGTTTTTGATAGTGTAACAAATAAAGGAATATTCGAAATTACCGTTAAAATGATTGAAGAATCTTATTTGAGTGTCCTGTCTGTTAGTCTGTGGTTCTACTTATATCATCGTCGTTGAAGAACTGCAGTACTTCACGTTTTATATCGGTAACCAATGGACGGCCACATTTTTGGTAAGGAGCAGCAAATACTTCTTACTGTTTAACCAATTATTTTACCAGTAAGACCGTGTGCTCATTCACATTATATTTTTTCATCGTCATTGGAACAGACCACGAGTTGGATAAAATTAAGAGTATCCGTATTTTATTATCTCTTGAGCAATTTGGTTCAGTAATTTTCGAATTAATTTTTTAAAATTTTCGTCAAATGCTCTTTCCCAAACTACTCAAACAAGCGGCTTCGCGCCACCTCGTGAGAGGACCGCTTGTTAAACGTGTTGCCCGGCACGAGTTTAACCCCAGGGAGGATTCAGTAAATGAATTTCGATATTTAATGAACGATTTGGTAGACCCAAACAACCAGCGGAGACTTCGAGCCAGATTAAAAAGTGTGAAAGAGTGAAATGACACTAAACAAAACTCAGTCGTTCGACCGATCCAGGAAATATTCTACTTCGTAGGAACAACTCCCGATTTGCGATTTCCCTGCCACGCTTCGGAATAACGGAGGAGAAAATGGGGGTTGAGATTTCTAAGCAACCCTATACTCGGAGTAGATACAAAAATGAATACTGAAAAAGAAAACAGCGAAGCGAGGACGCGCGGGAAAAAGCTTTTCTAGAACCAAGTTGTCATATTTGATAGGGGGTTGCTTTAACCGGAAATCATAAAAGTTTCGTTACATTTCACTCCATCTTACAACCAGTATTTAACATTTATTCACTAACATTAACTCCTATTTTTAACATTTTTAAGTTCCGCTGATGCATAATTATCTATGGCGTGCGATGTCCGTTCTAGCGACATTTATCGCCCAAGAACGCTACAATTGTGTGCTAAAATATACATCCACCAAATGATCATGCGCATGTCAAAGGTTTTTACTCACTCCGTTTTGTGGCTTACAAAGGTGGCGTCGTTATGATGGCTGTCGATACGGCAGTTTCGACGTGGAGACGGTCAACGTGGTTGATGCTGTCAATTCTACGCCATGACGGGCGTCGCATGACGACGAAGACGAATGTCAGGTCTTCTGCGGGATCTTGAAGCAGACGACGATATATGCCAAACGACGGGTTTTGCGTCGCTATGTTCGTTTCTTAGAATTGTAACGGCGTGGGTGGTGAACCGACGAAGAAGACTGTCAAGCGGAAAAATTCGCGATGGCTGCTTGAAACTATTATCTTCCGTAACATTTGGCACATCATACTACAGTAAATTTACCTTTAATAGAACTTTTTAGCACTCGCACCTATTTTCTGCACGAACCTAACTAGCACTGACTATAACCAATCTTAGGGGAATAGAAATATTAACTACTTGGACTAGAAACCCTTTAAACGCCTTTTACCTGACTATGCAATACGCGACACGCACTAGGCACTTTCACTACTGGCTTCCTCCACGATCCAGGTCGATTTGAAGTCGGTGTTGCTAAGAACCCTCAGATTTATCGTAAGTGTCAATGGTTTTGTAATTTCTCAACCGGAAGGACGTCATCTAACCGAAACAAGACAACGACCTCTTATCAAACCGAGTTCTTCAAGGGTCAATCACCCACCGATCAACCCAGCATCTCCCTCTCTCACCAACTATCCAGATCAAACCATTTCGTTCTTTGCGCGTTCATATATACACATACATGTCGTTTGTAAGGAATCCCCCTCGCTGGTTAAACCCCACCAGGCAGAACGAACCGTGGGAAAGCAAACAATCGTTTCTCCAAGCCGCCCGCTTATACCGCGCACTTGCGCAATGTGAAGGAGACGAAGAGGGTGGGAAGGTTCATCTGCGAGAACTTAATACATTGGTTGGATACCCGTATCTGCCTATCTTGTGTTCTTTTTTCCTCTGAGTGATCGGTCAGTTAGTTGCAGAAAAATATGGCTCCGATAGGCAACTCCAGTGAAATATTGAATCGCGTAGGGAAAAACGGTTTGCACAATAATAATTAGAACTTTGAATTACCACGGCTCAGATTGATTTCTTTAATGCTACATTTATTTACATTTAATGCTAATATAATCCAAAATATATCACCTTGTACCTGTTACAAAGAGTGAACTTACTGATGGTATATCTTCTAAAACATATATCGATGTAGCTAGCGGTATTTTTTCTAAATTATTTTCCGATCTTTCTGGTAAAGCTGTCGTATAATCTGGCATGTCGTTGTTGCTGGAAGCTAGTTCCTGACACAGGTCGATATGACCCAGACCAACTTGAAAAAGGGCGTATTCTCATGAAATATAAATTTTCTCGATTTAGTTCCTCATATATCTCGAAAATGACTGCATTTAGTAAGTAGCTTCCATTTCGTTTTTCGGAAATTTTTAAAATGGTTTTCTTCCGGAAACTTTCTATTTATTATCTCTTCAGTTTTCTAAAACTTTGATTAATTTTCTTGTAGCTTGCGATTTTTGCGATATACAATAAAAAAAAATTGTACGGTAAAATAACCGAGAATTTAAAAAAATTAATTTTATATTCGAATTCACGAATAATCGGAGCATTTTCTTTCAGCGTATATTTTTTTAAAGAGTTCAATTAATTACAACTTCTTCTTAGATATATTTTTTGTAGAAACTATAGATTTCTAGTTGTAGTTGTTTGAAAATAATGTGACTAAAAACACATACGCTCTTTTCATAAATTATTCTTGCGCGGCAAAGATCTCTAGTTCAGCGAAAAATACAGCATTTGATATAACGAACACACATGCCAATTGAAGGGGGTCGTTCCCAGAGATGTCCATCTCTTCTGTGTGACGAAGAGCAAGCAAAATTTCTCCCCTCGCACTGACAACTTCAACGAGAGCTCTTCTCTTTTACATATACACACCACTGTTGTATAAAGTGTTCATGCATCATGATTGTGCGTGTTTATTTCTTTTTACCTCTAGCGCTGAATCGCACCAAAGTGTTAGAGCAGCTATCAAATTCTCTGAGGTGGATGTAGATACTTTTACAAAGGTGTACACGCCAGTGAGCACTCTGGTGTATGGTTTGTGTAGAAGAAGCGTGGGCACGCAAAACCAGCAAAATAAAACAATTTATCGTTGAAGTTTCGTTTTTCCTTGCAAGTTTTTCATAGCAAAGCCAGATCTACTCTTTATTAATTGATGTTCACAGAAGTGTTTGCTCACCATCACGCGCCAGTGATCACTTGGATGTATTTAGGCGCGAGCGCGTGAGAGTGATTCTTGCGGGGAGAAAGTGGTTCTCTCGCAAAAGCTTCTTTCAACACAAGCACACACTCAAAGTTTGTCTAATGGACACTGAGAAGAAGTGAGCTTTCCTCTTTGTGTGGAGCACACCAAATGTATCCGCAGTGTAAAAAAGGAATCTTACGCACTAGTGTATCACTCTAGTGAAATGCCATCACTGGTCGTGCCAACAATCAGCCGCATGGAATTGCTCATTTTTAATGTTGGAAAATAACCATCGATGCTTTTGAGCAGGGTTATTTCTGACAACATCAAAATAACCGCTCGTGTGTAGGATTTCACACCTTAAAGAGCAAGACTGAAAACTCTTCCGTTTCCTTATACTCTTCCGTTTTCCTTAAAACTGCTCGAGAAACATTATTCCAGTTTCTGCTTACTTTCACTAACACATTTAATTAGCAACAAACATATTCCTATATGGATTTCCTCCTGCAGAAATTATTGCGATATAAAGATTTACGTACCTTCTATAAGCAAACCCGCAAAATAGGAACCTCTAATTTAACACGCGAAAGGCAATGTATATGGAATGTTGTCGTAAAACAATGATAATATTTTTGTGCCAAGTCGTTTATTTTCACTACACGGCTGAAAATCAACAAATTTTTCAGAAGTGTTTATCTTCATAAGATTTATATATCTAGGCAAACATAGAAATTAAGTTTACTTCATTTGTTTTCAAAATATTTAGCGCATGAATATAATGTCGTCATATGACACATGTGAGTGCTATCCAACAAGCCATATATAGTTATAATTCATTTATTTTTAATGGAGATATCGATATTATTGTGTAGCGACTTTTCGCCTTATTCCAGTAGTAAGAGTGTTGAATGCTGAATGACAAAGTAATGTTTGGGAGCAACGGGGAACACGATTTTTTTTACAATTGTTTCTAAGTACCAAAAAGACTGTTTACAGCATACTTTTTCATGAAATTTTGCCTCGGACCGATTTTAGCACGATTCGTTTTTGGAAACATAATTGTTCGAATATGACATATGTAAACTAGACGATGGCAGCATTTTCGAGTTAAAAGCAATTCAATAATTATATTGATTTAATGTACTTACAGCAATAAATGCTAGAAGAACATAACTCCCATATATCATTCAGATCTTTTCCCTGAAATCAACAAATGCGTGTGTGAAAAATAATTTCACTCAATTTTCTCGGAGATGGCTAAACCGTTTTTTACTAACTCAGATTCATATGAAAATTTGTATGCTCCTAAACAAGGTTCCTGAATTACATTCGGATCCGACTTCTGGTTCCGGAACTACATAGTGCTATGTGAAACGAAATTAAAATAATGTAGCTCATTTTGCTCGTGGATGGTTGAACCGATCTAAGAACCATCTAAGATTCAAGTGATAACTCTTAAGAACCTATAAAACATCTTGCGTTTTGGTCAGATCCAACTTCCGGTTTAGAGGGATACATGGTGATTAGTTTAGAAATGTCCATTCCACATAAATTAATCGGGTTTATCGTGTTTGCAGATGTGGGTAGTCGATAACCAAACATACTTATTTCAGTTTTAACGATATTCAGTTTTCGATTCGGAACGTACCCAAAAATTTAATTAGCACTGCGATTTCTAAAAGATGTCTACACTAATTTTCAAATACTTTTATCAAATGTAAACAATACAGCTCCTCAGGTGAATTTACCTGACTTCGGCACCGATTTTTGAATTCCGGTTTCAGTATTGAATCGTTTCTCACAGCTCAATCGTTTTCTCAAAACAAGCAATATCGAAATTCAAAAACCAAAATTCAATTTGAAGGGTTTATAATCCCATACAAAATAACTGAGTTTTATCCAATTGTGAATTCCGATTCTGGAATTACAGGGTGATGAGTTTTTAAAATTCAAACCAATATTTTTTTTTGGCCATACAAATCTTCGTGGGTTATGCTGAATAACTTATTTCAACATCTCATGGGTTCAATCGATTGTCACACGCTTAGAATAAAATTCGATCTGACTTACGATTGAAATCTCAAATTGCCGCTTGAAACGACGGTCATTAAAATAATGTCATGAGAATTAAGACACCGATGAATATTGATGCAAAAAACACATGCGGATTGATAAAAAATCATCTCACTGCTAGGTGGATTAAGCACGTTTTTTCTCAAACTAACACTACGTACCTGTACAATTCTTTTACTTCACGTAGAATAACAACAAATTTTCTTTCTATATGAAGGTAACACCTAATTTTGACACTATTTTTGCAAGAGAAAAAACAACAAACCGTCTCAGCAAACTGAACGAATATTCGTGCAGTATGTCGTTCAACAAGCGCTCAACGACCAACAAAATAGAACCGCTTGCTGAGAGGGTAATATCACAATTTGGTCATTTCGAAAAATCGATTCGATAGACTCGATTCTAGATGTCTAATGCAGGGCAATCTTCACATTTTTTTTATCGGTTTTTTTTAAATGTTTATGAGCTCAGCATTGAATTTCAGTGCGAAACATCTATTCCAATACTGCCGACTATTAAGTTAACATGATTTTGTTCTCTTCTGTTTGATTTCAGATTAAAATAATAGATTTTGGTCTTGCTCAGCACTTACACAATGACACAACTGTAAGAGTATTATTAGGAACACCAGAATTTGTTGCACCAGAAATTATCAATTATGAACCAATTGGACTACAATCTGATATGTGGAGTATTGGAGTTATATGCTATGTACTTTTGTCAGGATTGTCACCATTCATGGGAGAAACCGATGCAGATACTTTCAATAATATTACTCGAGCTGAGTATGATTTTGATGATAATGCTTTCGATATAGTGTCTGAAGAGGCTAAAGAGTTTATCTCTGGACTGCTGCAGCACCGAAAAGAAGACAGATTAACAGCCACACAGTGTTTAAAAACAAAATGGCTTTCTCTTGATAACAATATCCTTGAAAAATCTAAAATATGCACACGTAAACTCAAGAAATTTATTGTTAGAAGAAAATGGCAGGTACGCAAGATTATTTTTAAATTCAATAGATTAAACTGTTTCCTTTATCAAATGTATGTTATTTATTATATAATGATATAATTATTATTGACTGTTACATATAACTGTTGTCGACGAGAAATAAGAAATCCGTTTTATTCCACCTAGTGATGTGATGCCTCTCTCATATGACTAATATTCTCACAACTTTCGCATCATCGCAACTCTGAGCACACTTCAATCTTTAATTCTGGAACCGGCAATTGGATCCCGATAAAATTCAATAGAAGGTCAAAGAGCAGGAATTCCTTTTATTTGGGCCTAAGCTTGTGAACATCGGATATGTCAACTCAGATAAATTGAAGTGAATTTAGTACTCAGATTATTCGAGCATCATTTACAGTACTTTCGAAATCGGATTCTGCGAACTGTTAGTTTTTAGATCAAGCTAGTTACTAATCTAACTCGCTAAATATTCTCAGAGATGGTTCAACCGATTTTCACAAACTGAGATTGGAATGAAAAGCCTCGTGGTTTCATATGCTGCTATCGAATTTCATTCACATTCGACTTGGGAATGTTAGAATACAGGAATTATTGTGTTTCAAACTATAAATCATTTAGATCTACAGGTTATGTTAGAATGTTTAAGGCGACATTTCAACACTAAGCTGACCAACGCTCATTGCAGCGACCTTATGTGTATTATCAGTTGGAATACAACCTTTATTAAAAAGTTCCCACAATAACCACCGTGTTACGCTTTCAGTCACCCGGTATAAATTTTCTTTAGTGAAAGTTACGCTGTATTGAGTACATCTACGATTGTGCATATCCTCCATTATTGTTAGAAGAAAATGGCAGGTACGCAAGATTATTTTTAAATTCAATAGATTAAACTGTTTCCTTTATCAAATGTATGTTATTTATTATATAATGATATAATTATTATTGACTGTTACATATAACTGTTGTCGACGAGAAATAAGAAATCCGTTTTATTCCACCTAGTGATGTGATGCCTCTCTCATATGACTAATATTCTCACAACTTTCGCATCATCGCAACTCTGAGCACACTTCAATCTTTAATTCTGGAACCGGCAATTGGATCCCGATAAAATTCAATAGAAGGTCAAAGAGCAGGAATTCCTTTTATTTGGGCCTAAGCTTGTGAACATCGGATATGTCAACTCAGATAAATTGAAGTGAATTTAGTACTCAGATTATTCGAGCATCATTTACAGTACTTTCGAAATCGGATTCTGCGAACTGTTAGTTTTTAGATCAAGCTAGTTACTAATCTAACTCGCTAAATATTCTCAGAGATGGTTCAACCGATTTTCACAAACTGAGATTGGAATGAAAAGCCTCGTGGTTTCATATGCTGCTATCGAATTTCATTCACATTCGACTTGGGAATGTTAGAATACAGGAATTATTGTGTTTCAAACTATAAATCATTTAGATCTACAGGTTATGTTAGAATGTTTAAGGCGACATTTCAACACTAAGCTGACCAACGCTCATTGCAGCGACCTTATGTGTATTATCAGTTGGAATACAACCTTTATTAAAAAGTTCCCACAATAACCACCGTGTTACGCTTTCAGTCACCCGGTAAGAATTTTCTTTAGTGAAAGTTACGCTGTATTGAGTACATCTACGATTGTGCATATCCTCGATTTTGTACAATTTTCAAATTGGTATTGAATTTGCAAGGAGTTTGCATTAAATTTTGCTTTAAAGACGGTTTCAATGGTGCGACGACAGTGCAAATGTTAGAAAAGTTATTATTATTATTATTTATTTATTTCGGTTTTAACCTATTTTAGGTCATTCGCCGACTGGCTGTGGGGAAATTCTACATTGTATTTGCCTAGCGTAATATACTAATATGAACATTGTCTCATTATGTACTTTAGTGCTGGTTGGTCCTAGTTCTGCTGGAGCCGCGGAAGTCCTCCCCACGAGCCCTTGCGGGTGTGGCGGAGGGCCCGCGATGGATGGTGGTGGTGGTATTCGTTCGTGTACAGTTGTCGGTATGCTTGTTTGCTTAGTGTCAGGTGGTGTGGCCACCTGAATCCTCTTCATCATCCGTTTTGGATGTGGCAGAGGGCCAGGATGTTGTTGAAGATGAAGTTGTTGTATTATATGAACCCAAGGAGCTTGGCTTCCTTGAAGAAGGAGAGTAGTGTATGTTGCCTGATTGGCTCGTTCGCCAGAATTTCACGAATGGAGCTCGGGAAGTTGAATTTTTCTCGTAGGTCTTCGTATACTCTGCAGTTCACTAGGATATGTTCTACTGTTAAACTGGTGTTGCAGATTCCACAGATGGTGGGGCTGACTTTGGAAATGGTATGGGCGTGTGTCGTTCTGGTGTGTCCCACTCGTAGGCGTGAGAGTATTTTTTGTTCGATTCTGTTGTTGCGATCGACCCATCGGCCAGGTGAACCCTTAATTTTCTGTGTGTGGCCAGGTTGGTTACGCCAGTGCCTTATAAAGTGGTCGGTGGCTATTCTTTTGAAATAGTTTAAGATATCGGACACCGGTACTTTTTAGGTGTAGACGGTTCGCGATCGTCGGCCCAAGGCGGCTAGACAGTCTGCATCTTCATTGCCGCGTATGCCGCAGTGGCCGGGTACCCAGCATAGTGTTGTGAGTGGGTCGCAGTTTTGTTCGATTTGCTGTACGTAGGGATGCCGTGATCCTCCGGATTGTAGAGCTGAGATTACGGATAGAGAGTCCGAGAAAATGACGGTGGGACTCCGATTCCAACGCTATCATCCAGTTTAGACCCGTCTGTATATAGTCGGGTGTGGTTGGCATACCTGCGATTGACTAGTCGGTTGTATCTTTCTAAGTTAGTGCTTGGGGGATCTCCAACTTTGATAAGGTGGGAGAGACTAATGTTCAGATTTGGACTACGTTCGAACCACGGACGGTCTGTCACTCTGAGTAGTCGAGCTAGTTTCGGAAGGCGGGTTCCTGCGAAATTCTCGTATACGGTCTTGGCCGTTTGTAGGAGTACGCAGTCGTTTCCTGACGTCTTTTTTAAGAAGCCTAGGGCTTGCCTAAAGATGGCTACTGCTGTGGTCCATTGGAAGGGCAGGGTGCCGGCTTCGATACATGTGGCTTCTGCGGGCGAACTGGGGAGTAAGTTTGAAGCGATTCGAATCGCTCCATGGAACAGTGGGGACAGTGTGCTTACTAATTCAGTTCAGTTGCTGCTGGTTAGTTCAATGCCGTAGAACACCCGACTTTGTATGATGGTCTGACAGATGCGTAGTGCGGTCTGTCTGTTGCATTTTTTTGTGACGTGAGGTGATAGTGCGTATCAGCCTTTTCCTGCTTTCGCAGTCCTTTTTTACCTTCTGAAAGTGAGGCTTGAAGGTTAGCTTCCGGTCAATCGTTACCCCTTGTATAATTGGTTGTTTTTTAAAAGGGATGTTTGCTCCGTTAAGTTTTTTATCGGTCTATCCGTAGCTCGGTGCTGTGATGTGCAGCAATGTGTATATACGCACTTTGGTGCGGAGATGTTGAATCCTACCGAGCAGGCCCATTTGGCTACGGCCTTAACTGCTGATTATAGTTGTATCCTTGTGCTAGCAATTGTTTTTCCGATAGACACTAGTAGGATGTCGTCTGCGTAGACGAAAATGTGTATGCCTTTGGGTAGGGTCGCGAACATGGAGTTCATGCTGATGAGGAACAGCGTGACCGTAGGGTGTCAGACGGCGGTTGACGAGTCTTTCCATGATTTTTGCGGAGCAAGGTAAGAGGCTGATTGGACGAAAGTCGCTTGGAGATCTACCTCCTTGGCATCTTTTGGGGATGGGGACTACTACCGCGATTTTCCAAGCATCCGGTATGGGAGAGCCTTCCCAGATTCGATTGAAGGCATCTAATAGTGTTCGTTTTCCTACTGGGGGCATATGTTTGAGTAAAGGGTAACTGACGTCATCGATGCCTGCTGATTTACTGCGTACCGTTCCTAGTGCGGCTGCTAGTTCGGTAGCCAAGAAGGGTTGATTGTATGCTTGTCTCGAGTTTGATACGAATGAGGTGGGGGTGATTTCAGATTCTATTTTTCGCTTCATAAATGTGCTAGGAAGGGATTCGTTAGACGAGAGGCTTTCGAAGTATTTGTCGATCTCGTTGGATTAACGATTAAATTCCCGTTTGCCATAAGGGAGAAACCGTTTTGTCTCCTTTTACCACTCAGTGCATTTACTATTCGCCACATTTCTGATGTCGATGTGTCTGGACTAATCCCGTTCAAAAATTCGTTCTAGCTGTCAGATTTTGCGGTTGCTACAGCTTTCCTTGCTTTATTTCGGAGCTTTTTGTATTCTGGGGATCTTTCCCCCCAGTGTGGGTTCTTTTCAGTGTTCGGAGGGCTTTGTGTCTTTCTTTTAGCACTTTTGCCACGTCTGGATTCCACCAGTGGACGGCACGGTGCGGCGGAGTTCCTCGAGTTTAGGTATGTTGCTTTCTGCCGCACGGACTATGATTTCAGAGAGTTGCTCCGGTGAATATTGACGGTTGCGATTCAGCATATCTGTTGTCTCCATAGGAAGCCCAGTCGGCCTGGTCATAGAGCCATCGTTTGGGTCGTGAGGTGGATGGCGGGGGGGGTTGCAACTGTAAGTTATCTCGATTGGGAAGTGAGTTTGAGCATATGGTGATGTCTATTGCGGAGGAAGCGCGTCCGCTTAGGAAACGCACCGCATTTTCTTTCGTGCAGTGTCAACCACAGAACGTGGTGGGTTAATCTAGTTGGAGTAAAACATCCGAAAAAAAGAATAATCGCGTCAACAGATATTTTCGAAAACTAAACCTAATACCGTACACAACAGTGTATCGGATATTGTGGAAATACTCTTGTCGGTGCCATTGAGATGCGATTCTACGAGTACGCCGTAAGTCCGTTAGAGTGATGCAACAAGTGCCCTTAGTGTTCAAGGGAATAAAGAAGCTGGTGCTATTGCAGTGCAACAAGAAACGAACAGGACTCTCAATCAAAGGATCAGTTCGAATGCCGTTAATTATATAAAAGCCTCTGGAAAGAACATCAGTCACGGTACCACGATGGAACAGCTTAGCTACTTTGTAATACAAGAAGATGGGAGAGCTCGCACGCTACAAGATATATCAGGAACGCGGGTCAATCCCTTTATGGACAAACTGGAAAATTTGAGTCGTGACGCTTACACTCCTCCGGGACGCAGATCTTTGCAGGAGAATAGCCGAATTAGCTTGAATTCGGAAGCACCACGATGAGGACTGGAATGAACAGATGTTTCAGTACGATGCAGAATATAACAGGAGGCAAAAACAACGATATGGTCAGAGACATGGAGAGAACGAGCAAACAGAGGAAAGACATGTCGAGCGATTACATAGCCAGTTAAGAGACGACCTGCTTCATCACCTTCTACACAACGAAAGGAGACAATGCAACGAAGACAGAAAATTACTGAAAACAGTACATAATTGGCCATTTAAGTTTATAGGTGAGAAAGATACTACTTCTTTCAACGTTTTCTTGGACCGGGTAGAAACTTTTTCAATATCGGAAGGCATGAGCGATGATACGTTGCTGAAGATGCTTTGGATTGGTACGCACTAGCAGTGGCACAGCATATTTTAGGCTCTTGGGAAGATTTCAAAAGAGAAATTACGAAGTAGTTTAGAAATTAGGAAGTAGTTTCGCAAAATACTTTAGAGACACCTCAGCACTGTTTAGATTCGTCGCACCGCCGATGGCGAATGAAGAAATAAATTTCATTGCGATCCGACGCATAACGAACAATATTCAGCTCAGATTCGTGGGGAAGAAATCGAGTAATATAGAACCACTTCTCGTTATTGAATGGAATGGCTACGGCTAGAGTTGATGTCACGTCAGAGCTAGCAATTGATGTAGTGGTAGAGGGTAGTACATTCGCAGGCCTGATAACGGTATCAGACAATACTGTGATGGCAGCATTATTGTTACTAGAGCCAGTAATAAAAATAGTGTGTTTACAAACTGTGGGCAGTGTGTCACGTTTCAAATTTGTTGTGTCTTTTTAAAATCTTTTTCGACCTGGAAGGATTATTAGTGTCAGTAGGATCTATAGTACTAGCCGTGCAATGATTCTGTACACTAAGAATCGGCTGCGAAGTCTGTCGAAACCGAAATGTCAAATTCCACAAAAGAAATGTAATGCCAAGACTTTGCTTGTGTCTTTTTAAAACCTGAAGTATTACCTTCATTACGCATACCTGACTGGTTACTAGCTGTATGAATAGATGACGTTTGCATGAATGGAGCGGCAAATTGTTGATGATTATGTACAATATTGATTGGCGGTTCATGATGACCAGACGATTTGTAACAAGACTGGTTCGATGATGTGTAAAAGTTTGAACAATGGCTGGTGATGTTGATCGATGGGTGCTCATTAGAATTAGCAGCAGTAGCTAGTTGGACGTTGTTCAAGGCGTATAAGATTGGTTGGAAAGTTGTGGTGGTGAGGGCGGTGGCGGTCGTGGCGTTGACGGCGGTGGTGAATATTGCAGTAGCAGGTGATGCGGTGGGAGGAAGCGTAGTAGCAACGATCGTGGTGGTGGTGTTGAATGCAACATCATTTGTGTTAGGTCCAGCAGAAGTGTAGTACCAGCGGAAACAAGTATTCCAGATGACAGCAGTTGAGGCATGTGATCAACAACTGAATTAACGGTGGTAGAGGTGGCAACAGGCAGATGGTTAGATGTGATTTCGCCTAGAATGGTAGGACCTGTAATATGCGTCGTGATAGGATTGGGTACTGGAACGTCGACTTTAGGTATCTTGTCGGGCTGCGTTAGAGATGGTCTGCTAGTGTTGCTAGTACGGGGACGCTTATTTGTTGCATCGACGATTTAATCAAATAGATTGTTCATGTCGAAATGTAATTCATCAAAACGATCCTTGAAGGGGCCAGCACTATCATTGTTTTGGAATAGCGAGTTGATTGGTCGAGAGAATGATAATGAAAACATTTTGCAAAACCACTGCAGTGTATCCACAACTGCGCCAACGAGTTTGAGTGTAGATGTAGTGCGTTGGAGAATAAGTTGTTTCATTACAGGATGATGAGCGATTATCCGCAACACGGCAACCAGTTCAAAGCCAACAAGCCAACACCAGGCCAGTCGCGAAGCGATTTAACTGTAGAATTGCGAAGATTTACACACTTATGGTGAAACCATTTAGCACAGAATTCACAACAAATCTTTTGACTGCGTGAGCCGGAGGAACCGTGACAGGAGTCAGAATCGCACTTTTTGCTCTTTGACTCTTTTGTTAGAGTATGTTGTATGATCTAAATTAGGAGTAGCATTGAATTCAACACAACTGCAGTATAATAAATACCGTAAAACTGGCACCTAACTTCACGTCGTAAATACGCACGCAGCCAAACGCTACCATTTCTAGCAGAATCGCTTCTGAACCACCCGTTGAATGAAAAAGAGGAAAGAGAAACCTGAAAACGCACAGCATTTTCTTTCGTGCAGTGTCGACCACAAAACGTGGTTGGTTAATCTAGTTGGAGTAAAACACCCGAAAAAAAGAATAATCGCGTCAACAGATATTTTCGAAAACTAAACCTAATACCGTACACAACAGTGTATCGGATATTGTGGAAATACTCTTGTCGGTGCCATTGAGATGCGATTCCACGAGTACGCCGTAAGTCCGTTAGGGTGATGCAACAAGTGCCCTTAGTGTTCAAGGGAATAAAGAAGCTGGTGCTATTGCAGTGCAGCAAGAAACGAACAGGACTCTCAATCAAAGGATCAGTTCGGATGCCGTTGGTTATATAAAAGCCTCTGGAAAAAACATCAGTCACGGTACCACGATGGAACAGCTTAGCTCCTTTGTAATATAAGAAGAAGGTAGACATCGCACGCAACAATATATATCAGGAACGTGGCTCAATCCCTTTATGGACAAACTGGAAAATTCGAGTCGTGACGCTTACACTCCTCCGGGACGCAGATCTTTGCAGGAGAATAGCCGAATTAGCTTGAATTCGGAAGCACCACGATGAGGACTGGAATGAACAGATGTTTCAGTACGATGCAGAATATAACAGGAGGCAAAAACAACGATATGGTCAGAGACAGGGAGAGAACGAGCAAACAGAAGAAAGACATGTCGAGCGATTACATAGCCAGTTAAGAGACGACCTGCTTCATCATCTTCTACACAACGAAAGGAGACAATGCAACGAAGACAGAAAATTACTGAAAACAGTACATAATTGGCCATTTGAGTTTAGAGGTGAGAAAGATACTATTTCTTTGAACGTTTTCTTGGACCGGGTAGAAACTTTTTCAATATCGGAAGGCATGAGCGATGATACGTTGCTGAAGATGCTTTGGATTGGTACGCACGAGCAGTGGCACAGCATATTTTAGGCTCTTGGGAAGATTTCAAAAGAGAAATTAGGAAGTAGTTTTTGCCGAACGGTTATGCGCAAATTTTACGGTTAGAGGCATGTTTTCGGTTTCCATGACAAAACGAATCATTCGCAAAATACTTTAAAGACACCTCAGCACTGTTCAGATTCGTCGCACCGCCGATGACGAATGAAGAAAAAAAATTCTCGCCAGATGGATAAGCAATGCCAGTACTCAATAAGAGTGCCAGAAAACTGACAGCTTCAAGCACAGTCACAACAGTATAAAGAAAATATAGACGAACAGGTTCGACCAAGGATGCTGTGCTGGTATTGCGACGAGGAAGGTCATGGTTTTATAGATTGCCCCAAACCACAGGCAGTTCTTTTCTGTTATAGGTGCGGAAGAAAAGGGTACTCATTACGTAGTTGCTTCACGTGTCGAACTGACGCGATAAACGCAACAGCGGTGAATCGTCAGTAGAGGGATTAAATTATTCGCAACTATTCGGAAAACCCTCTAGCATTCCTGAATTTAAGCACATTAAGTCACTCATCATTAATCTGGACAAAGATAATAGGCCACACGCAGTGATCAGCACATTGGGTCGTCAAATAACTGCACTACTAGACAGCGGTGCCAACTGTTCCCTCCTAGGGGGAAAACGCATGGAAATGGTCGATGAGCTAAATCTTGATGCCGAGCCAAGAAGGATCTGGTATTTCATTATTTTTACGTTTCGTCTTTGACTCATCAGTGCAGAGCAGTTCAAATTGAACTGCTTAGTGCTAAACTCGGCAGTTCAATTTGAACCGCTAAGCAGACGTAAAGTTTCTGCTACTTACAGAACACTTTTTGTTTTGCAACGAAGTGCAATGTCTTTTCTGACGTGCCGAACGAAAACGTGTTTTCGACTATTTCTGGCCGATGCAGGTATGGTCATTCAGGGGTTAGCCAAATTTTGTGCTAGGGCACATAACCGTTTTCATTATTTTTACGTTTCGTCTTTGACTCATCAGTGCAGAGCAGTTCAAATTGAACTGCTTAGTGCTAAACTCGGCAGTTCAATTTGAACCGCTAAGCAGACGTAAAGTTTCTGCTACTTACAGAACACTTTTTGTTTTGCAACGAAGTGCAATGTCTTTTCTGACGTTTTTTTTTTTCGTTCGGCACGTTTTTTGACAGTATCTGTCACAATTGACCTTGAAAACAGAATATATTTTCATACTTAGATTCCGCACGGTAATACCTATCCAACAAGTCATAGATTGTTAAAATCCGTCCATTTTTAACGGAGATATCAAAATTTTTGTGTAAACGACTTTTCCCCTTATTCCAGTAGTAGAAGTTTTGAGCACTGCATGGCAAAGAAATGCTTGGGAGCAACGGAAAACACGATTTTTTATACTGTTACATACAATTGTATCTAAGTACCAAAACGACTGTGTACAGCATCCTTTTTCATGACATTTAGCTTCGGACCGATTTTAGCACGGCTCGTTTTTGGCAACATAATCGTTCGAATATGACATATGTAAACCAGATGATATCAGCATTTTCGAGTTGAAAGTAATTCCATAATTATATTGATTTAAACTACTTACAGCAATAAATGCTGGAAGAACATAACATCCATATACCATTCGCATCAGTTCGTCGAGACCAGCAAATGCGTGTGCCCAAATAATTCCACTCAATTTTCTCGGAAAATTTCTTTTCTACAAATTCAGATTCATATGAAAATTCGTATGCTCCCAAACAAAGTTCCTGAATTATGTTTGGTTCTGACCTCTGGTTCCGGAACTACAGGATGATATGTGAAGCGAAATCAAAATTGTGTAACTCATTCTTCTCGTAGATGTCTGAACCGATCTAAGATTCAAATGAAATCTAAGAATCATCTAAGATTCAAATGAAATCTAAGAATCATCTAAGATTCAAATGAAAAGTTTCAAGATTCTATAAAATATCTTGCTCTTCAGTCAGAATCAACTTCCGGTTTCGGAGATACAGGGTGATTGGTATAAAAATGTCTATTCCACATATATTAATCAGGTTTATCGGGTTAGCAGATTTGGATAGTCGATAAAAAAATTAACTTTTTTCAGTTCTAGTGGTATTCAGTTGTCGATTCAGAAGGAACCTAAAAATTTAATTCGTGCTATGATTTCTCAAAGATGTCTTCACTGATTTTCAAATATTTTGAAACAAATGTAAACTATACACAGCTACTCAGGTAAATTTATCTGACTTCGGCCATACCGATTTTAGAATTCCGGTTCCAGAATAAAATCGTTTCTCAAAGCTCAATCGTTTTGTCAAAAAAAGCGTGATCAAATTTCAGAAACAAAAATTCAAATTAAAATAAACTTATATACAAAATTAATTAATTTTATACATACACACAAAAATTATTAATTTTATCCAATTATGACTTCCGGTTCTCGAATTACATGATGATGAACTTTTCAAATTCAAACCGATATAGAAGATGACAATCCCGAAAAGCTTAGAAGTTGGACTTAAAACTGTTGTTATTTATTCGTCATATGGCCATACGAATCGGTTTGGGTTATGCTGGTTCCTGAATATTGGCTCTGGAAGTACCTTAAATTACCGTAAACTCTAAAGTGGAACTTACATATCATGGCATCTTTAATCGATTATCACACTTCTAGATTTAAATTTCGAGAGTAATGAGTGATCTCAAATTGTCGCTTAAAACGACGGTCATTAAAATAATGTTATGAAAACTTAAACACTGAAGAATATTCATACAAAAAACACATGCGGATTGATAAAAAAAGGTATCATCTCACTGCTAGGTGGATTGAACACGTTTTTATAAATATTTATTGAAATATGTGTTAAACTTAAGAAAAAAGAGAAGTCTTTAGATTTATTATGACGGTCTACGATCCTTTAGGGTTATTGGCCGCGGTACTAGTACACGGCAAAGTTATCATGCAGGAAGGCTTCCGCAAATTCTGTGATTTTTGTGTAGGGAAAATTGTAAACCTACTTGTATTGCCTTGCTTGCCCGCATAACTCGTAGTTTCTTCCAATTCCCAACAAAGATGTTTAAGAATATTCAGTTACATGTATATGAAGATGTTAGTGAAATTGCATATAGCTGTGCTGCTTACTTTCGAGTAACCTACATGAACGATGAGATAAGCTGCATTTTAGTCACTGTGAAAACCATAATGGCACCCTTGAAACCGATTTCGGTGTTTCTTATGGAGTTAAACGCCGCGGTACTTGGAGATCGTGTTGCTAAAGACATCTTTTTAGCGATTCGAACATCGTAATGTCTTGGATACGATCTAAACACAGAAAGTACTAGCAATTTGAAGCAAATCGCATTGGAGAGATATTAACGCTCACTAACATCAAATCCTGGAGGTGGGTGCCAAATCAATTTAACGTTGCCGACAAAGCAACGAAGTGGGGTAACGGACCTTACTTGAACGTGAAGGGTTGGTGGTTCAACGCTCCCGAATTCTCATATAAACCAGAAGAGGACTGACCCAGAGAGAAATGTGCTTAAAATAAAGCCAATCATTAGTGTTACACGTTTTTCGAAATGGACAAGACTACTACGAACAACGACTTACGTTCTTCGTTTTGTGGATCATTTGAAATGTAAGAACCGAAGTTAGAATGCAGTTACCAAATCATTGACCCAGGAGGAGTTGACAGCGGCCGAAGTCGTCTTATGGAAAACGGCTCAATGGGATGCCAATCCTGTGAAAGTGGGCCCACTTAGAAAAAAACTACTGAACTGAATCAAGCCCTCTTCTCACCTACCTACCCTGTTTGGATGATCAAAAAGTTCTTCGCTTGGATGGAAGAATAGCAAAGTGTGAATATGTTCAAAATGAGACTAAATTTCCCATCGTTCAACCATAAAATCATGCTATTACTAAGCTCATAGTAGATTTTTATCACAACAAGTATCACTATCATAATCAAGAGACGGTTGTAAATGAGATAAGATAACATTTCTTCATCCAACATCTCTGGGAATTTGTAAAATAAACGATGAAATTGTGCCAGCATTGCCGTACACAAAGATCAAAACCATTACCCCAAAAATTGCCCCTTGCCATCCGCAAGACTGCCTTTGTAAAACCGTTTACCTACGTTGGCCTAGATTATGACCCACTTCAGCTTCGTCAAGGACGTAGTTCAGAACGACCGAAAAAAGCGGGAAATGAGACAGGTAGAAAACGGCATTGTAGTAGTATCTCATGTCTGATAGAGATCTCGGATAGATGGAACAGTGTAAATTCATTATTATTTAATTCGTCCTCACTTAGTACTAATTGGTGAATTTGTATGGTGTGCATCTACTTTTCATGCAACAATTATAATTATTGAGTTACTTAACCTACCATCAGATCACTCGAATGAACTAAACCTAAATTATAGTTAAATTAAACTGTAAATTCAGTAATTTTTTGGTTCAGTGTATACCGAGTTAATACCAGTTCTAAATTTTCGCTCTGCTAATAATCACCCATAATTAGTGCAAAGTTATCGCTTTAATAGTTATTTTTGTACCGCAGCAAGCAATAGACTTGTGTTCTGCTCGGAAACTTTCCATTGCTCATTTCAGCAAACTTTAAGTACCCTTTTTTAGTGAACAAAATCGTTCCAAAACCGTTAAGATCGCCATTAGCGCTAGCCATATCGAAATCGCTGGCATTCACTGTGCTTCTCGGGTTCTCGTGATTTTGACATTTGACCGCAGCTTCAATCACAATGACAAAAAATAAATGTGACGCTGACGTTTGTTTTGGTTCCTCTGGTTCGCGAAGTAATAAATTAGCTTGCCGATCTTGCTCGGAGAATTTCCATGTTAAGTGCGCCAATTTGAACATATCAATGATCAAGTTAATTCATGAAAACCCAGGATTGTACTGGTTATGCTCCAAGTGTCGAGAGTTACCTAATCGAAACGAATCCGCTGATGGAACTTTGCATTGATTCTCCAACGAACCACCGCAGCCCTGAAGTCGATCGGTGCTTTGACTGATACAATGCAGTTTTTTTGTCGCATGTTTCTAATGGTTGTGCTGGACCTACCTGCTATCATCGCTCTGGGCATCATGATTACACCGAACGTTCTGCTAATGATGGCACTCGCTTTTTCGAACGGCTCGACGATGTCAAATTCAATTTCCAAAGAAAACTCAACTCATTCAACCAATGTTGCCGCTAGCGAATACGTTGATCCGGATATCACACCTGTTCCAGTACCGCATCCTTCACTTACTATTATTGCTAATTCCAATATTGACGACTCTAACACCGCTTCCAACACCCCAAATTGTTTCCACTTTGCCAGTTCCGCTCGCTACCGGTACTGTCAACACTGCACAAACTGATCTTTCACTATCATCAGCACCTCTTGCTTCTTGTACCACCAACATCAACTATTTGCCACCACAAACCGTTACCACTGCCGCTGTTAATCAACATGCTTACTCTGCCACGAGTGGCAATGAACAGTCCAACAATATTTTGGATGCACAATGCCTTATGATCCCACCACAACCCAAAGCAATTGATACTACTTCTGCAAATACACCGCAAATATCGTTTCACATTACCAGGCAAGCCAACGCAAATATTATTTCTAACGTTCCTTATCTAGGGCCTACCGTTAATTTACTTCCCTGAAGTGCACATTTAATAACTAGTAACGATATTATTTCACCAGTAACCACCAGAAATATCAGAACAGAACCTAACAATCATAGCTCTAGCCTTCAAGTAGCACCTCCTATTAGACAGACCTTAACCGATGCCAATAATGGTGATTGGTATTATTTAACCAGATTTTTACCTAGTGAAGCCGAGGATAATATCATTAGTTATGTAGAATCACGCACCTACTGTCCTCGTTACTTTATTCAATGTTTCATATTTTCGTGAATATTTATTTATTTATTTGAATCAACAGACATAATTTAGTCCAAATGATTATTTCTTAGTATATATAAAAAATTAGATCGTATGGCACGGCGTGGCAGATGGAAATCAAATCCTAATGAAACTCTGTTGAAGAACCGCTGCATTCCTGTAATAGCACCGTTAATTCCATAATTAGTGCGACGAAATGGTAAGCGAAGGAACAAACTGTTACGAAGAACACGTGATCTAACGTTGAGGTTGATTTCGCTAAGAAGTGCGGGGCAATCGATCCTATCAGTTAAAATATCAGATATTGTCATTGCTCGTGATAAATCACGTCGAGCATGCAGTGTGTCAATTCCAATTAACATCGCTCGACTTTCATAACTCGGGAGCTGTTGAGGATTATTCGAAGGCAACCGGCGCAGTGCAAAGCGAATAAATCTGCGTTGTATCGATTCGATCCGATTGACACCGTTGAGGTAGTAAGGGTTCCATACCACTGAGCAATATTCAAGAATAGAGCGTACCAGCGAACATTAAACAATTTTCAGGCAGTAAATATCATTGAAATTTTTGGTTATCCGTATTACAAATCCCAAGCATCGGGAAGCTTTTGCAACTATGTAGCTAACATGTTGCTTAAACGTCAGTTGCTCATCGAGGAAGATGCCAAGATCTTTCACACATGTCGTCCTTTCAATTGGAGTGTCACCAATGCAGTATTCAAATCGAACTGGATTTTTCGTTCGTGTGAATGTTATGATCGAACATTTCTGGGGATTTAGAATCATTCGATTGATCTCACACCAGTCAGCAAAAATTAACAGTTGGCGTTGCAGGAATACAGCATCATCTATTTTCCGGATTATGTTATACATTTTTAGATCATCAGCAAATGAAAGCCGCGGACCTTCCAGGACAAAATTCACATCGTTAAAGTACAGCAAGAATATCAGTGGTCCTAGATGACTGCCTTGTGGAATTCCGGAGGAAACGCAAAACTCATCAGATACACAGTCACCGATTCTTACGGCAAGACGTCGATCGCTTAGGTATGAATTAATCCAGCGAAGTACGTTCGAGCCAAAACCGAGTTTGTCTAGTTTAGCAATGGCGATAGCGTGATTTATTTTATCGAAGGCTGCCGACAGATCCGTGTAAATGACGTCTGTTTGATAACCAACGGACATAGAATTTGTAACATAATTCGTAAGCGAAAGCAGATTTGTAGCGGTAGAACGTTTTGGCATAAATCCATGCTGAGTGTGTACAATATACTGCTTACAATGGTTGAAAATTGGCTCAAGAACGATCTTTTCAAAAAGCTTTGGAATGGCGCTGAGAAATGCAATCCCACGGTAGTTGTCAACTAGTTTTTTATTTCCTTTTTTATGAACTGGAAACATAAAAGAGGACTTCCACAGATCGGGAAATATTCCGGCAGTTAGCGATTTGAGGAACAAAGACGTAAGAGGTGCTGCTAAACTAGCAGAGCATTTTCGCAGAACAATCGCCGGTATACCATCTGGCCCTAAAGAGGTGCTAGCCTTTGTTTTACGGATTGCCAACAGAACAGTGTTTTCATGTTTCAAACTAATAAGATAATATTAGGAGAGGCCACTTTCTTTTGTAATAATGTTATACTCTGTTGATCAGTTTATCGTCAAAAAAAAGTCATCGTCAACCAGTTTATCCTCCCTGGTCTAATCAATCTCTGAGGCGATACAAAAGCGCCAAACGATCTGCTTTGAAAAAACTCACCAAGCGACCCACTCTCCATCCGACGTCTCAATACATGTTTCTTAACAATCGATATAAACGACTAAACAAAATTTTATATTATGCTCACTTAAACCGTGTTCAACAGATTTTAAGAAACAACCCAAAAAATTGTTGGCACCATGTAAACGAACAGCGCAAGGAAATAGGTATGCCTACCCATATGTCGCTTGGTGAAGTTCAGTCATCCACCATACTTGAAACCTGCTATCTATTTCGAAGACACTTCAGTAGCGGTTTCTCCAATGAAGTAACGTAGTAGTATCAGAGGCAATCGTGAACGTCTCTTTCCGTTCTCCTGTTGGAGCTCATATTCATATTACCTCGACTATGATAATTACGACGTGCTCGTAACCAAAAAGGCTCTACTAATGCAGGACCCGATGCCATTTCTTCGATGCTTGAATTCACTCCTAACACCACTGACTATATTGTTCAACGATTCCCTTAATGCGGGGACTTTCTTAGGCCCCTGGAAGAAATCATATATTTTCCGGTTTTTCAGAAAGGTTACAAATCTGAAATTACTAACTACCGTGGAATAGCTTCACTATGTGCTGTGTCCAAGTTCTTTGAAATAATTATTCTCGATTTCATAACTCACAATTGCAAGGACTACATATCTGAAACTCAACACGGTTTTATGCCTAAGAGGTCAACATCTACAAACCTTGTAGCTTACTACATCACCCCTAAATAACTACTATCTGTTGACGGCCAGAACGTCGTCACTTAGTTTTGTTTCTTTCGGCACGTTGGTAAAGACATAGCACTTCGGTGTGATAAGTGTATATGTAAGTAGCATTAACTTTACGTCTGCTCAGCGGTTTATGTTGAACCGTTAGGTGGCGTTAGTAGTTCAACATAAACTGCTGACGCACTGATGAGCTGAAAGCGAAACGTAAAAAATGAAAATAGTTATGTGTACTTAGCACAAAACCGGTACCCACGTAAACCCCTAAATAACTACTATCTGTTGACGGCCAGAACGTCATCACTTAGTTTCGTTTCTTTCGACACGTCGGTAAAGACATAGCACTTCGGTGTGATAAGTGTATATGTAAGTAGCATTAACTTTACGTCTGCTCAGCGGTTTATGTTGAACCGTTAGGTGGCGTTAGCGGTTCAACATAAACTGCTGACGCACTGATGAGCTGAAAGCGAAACGTAAAAAATGAAAATAGTTATGTATACTTAGCACAAAACCGGTACCCACGTGGTACCATACCCCTATATAACTACTATCTGTTGACGGCCAGAACGTCGTCATTTAGTTTCGTTTCTTTCGGCACGTCGGTAAAGACATAGCACTTCGGTGTGATAAGTGTATATGTAAGTAGCATTAACTTTACGTCTGCTAAGCGGTTTATGTTGAACCGTTAGGTGGCGTTAGCAGTTCAACATAAACTGCTGACGCACTGATGAGTAAAAAATGAAAATAGTTATGTGTACTTAGCACAAAACCGGTACCTACGTGGTACCAAACCCCTAAATAACTACTATCTGTTGACGGCCAGAACGTCGTCACTTAGTTTCGTTTCTTTCAGCACGTCGGTAAAGACATAGCACTTCGGTGTGATAAGTGTATATGTAAGTAGCATTAACTTTACGTCTGCTCAGCGGTTTATGTTGAACCGTTTGGTGGCGTTAGCAGTTCAACATAAACTGCTGACGCACTGATGAGCTGAAAGCGAAACGTAAAAAATGAAAATAGTTATGTGTACTTAGCACAAAACCGGACCCACGTGGTACCAAACCCCTAAATAACTACTATCTGTTGACGGCCAGAACGTCGTCACTTAGTTTCGTTTCTTTCGGCACGTCGATAAAGACATAGCACTTCGGTGTGATAAGTGTATATGTAAGTAACATTAACTTTACGTCTGTTCAGCGGTTTATGTTGAACCGTTAAGTGGCGTTAGCAGTTCAACATAAACTGCTGACGCACTGATGAGCTGAAAGCGAAACGTAAAAAATGGAAATAACAATTGCTAAACTGGACAGACTGGGCTTTAGTGGCGCTTTACTGGATTGGATGCGTTCATATCTTACTGGTCGATTCGTGCCGTGACTATCGGATCGATCGGACGTAAATTCGGCTTTTTCCAATCGCGTGGTGAATTGTTTTATTCCGTTATCAAGGTCATTCCGTATTCTATTGTCTGCATCAGTGCGGTCGAGTGATAGTTCTAATTAATCCGTTCTCAAGGCCGACTGTAAGCTTGTGTAAAGCAGCACTGCGTGTTTATATATCGTGATAAATATATATAGTGATAAAAAGAGAAACGTTTTATTGGACAGTGTAGTGAGAGACTGAAAAAAGCGCAAAAAAAATTAAACCTCCTTAGACTATCAAAGGACCTGACCTCGCGATATTCTACAGTACAAAAAATTGAAAAAGTACGCCCGGACAAGCTTAGGGTCTTGTTAGCCAATGCAAAACAGGCTAATGAGATCGTTCAAAGTGAGCATTTCACACGGGAGTATCGCGTATACGTACCAGCTCGCGAAGTCGAAATAGACGGCGCGATCACCGATCCGAGTCTGACTTGCGAGGACGTTCTTAAGCATGGGGCAGGCGGTTTTAAAAACCCCCTACTCAAGAACGTTAAGATACTTGACTGCAAGCAATTGCGTTCAGTATCGACCCTTGGGGGGACGGGTGTAGTGTGATGGGAAAGTCGATGCCTTTCACGCAGCCCGCCGGGGTTCGATTCCCAACCCCGCACATAGGGTCAGAAAGTTTTTCTGGCCCGAAGAGGCGAATGACCTTAAGGTTAAAACCTCTATAATCGAAACAAAACAAACAAAAAAGTATCGACCGCTGAGGATGGGACTAAGTCCTATATCCCATCAGACTCGTATCGGGTGACTTTCTCTGGCTCGGCTTTGCCTAATTACGTCCTCCTGGACCGAGTCCGTTTACCTGTTCGTCTTTTTGTGCCGCGGGTCATGAACTGCACCAATTGCAAACAATTGGGACATACAGCATCCCATTGTTGCAATGAATCCCGGTGTATAAAGTGTGGAGGGAGTCATGCGGATAACTCCTGCAGTGGAGACAATGAAAAGTGTCTCTACTGTAAGGAGGGCCGCATGACCTCTCTGATTGTCCCGTGTACAAATTGCGTAAGGATAAAATGAAGCGTTTACTCAAGCAACATTCCAAACGCTCTTTTGCGGAAATGTTGAAATATGCTACGCCACCTACCGAAAATCCTTACGCTTACTTGTCAACTGACGAGAGCGAATATGATGACCCCCTCGAAGGTACATCTTCGGCTGTCCCTCATAGCTCATCAATTAGAAAGAGAAGAAATAAATCTTCTCAAAAGCTCCCTAGTAAGGGTTCGAAGATGTCCTCTGATGGGATTCGAAAAATTACAACAACTGGTAGTGATGGCAAAAAACCAGAGAAAGAAGCTCCAGGCCTTGGAAAATTAAATTTCGAGCAAGAATTTCCATCACTTCCTGGGACTTCAAAACCCCCGAAAGTCCCTAAAGATCAGTCAGAAAATTTACCAAATACTGGGTTTGTTAAATTCTCTGATATTGTGGACTGGATCATGTCTACTTTCAATATTTCTGAACCTCTTAAAAGCCTGATAATGGCTTTTATTCCTACAGTTAAAACATTCTTGATGCAGTTGACTGCAAAATGGCCCCTTCTTTCAGCGATCGTATCCTTCGATGGCTAAGACACCCACCGAGGTCACGGATACAATCACTGTTATACAGTGGAATTGTAGAAGTATCATCCCAAAAATAGATCCTTTCAAATTTCTAGTAAATAATCTGAAATGTGACGCATTTGCATTGTGCGAAACTTGGCTAACTTCTGAAATACCCTTAAACTTACACGATTTTAACATTATTCGTCTGGATCGAGATGATTCCTATGGAGGAGTACTTTTGGGGATCAAAAAGTGCTATTCTTTCTATCGCATTAACCTCCCCTCGATACCAGGTATTGAAGTTGTCGCATGTCATGTTACAATCAAAGGCATGAACCTTTGCATTGCTTCCATCTACATTCCCCCAAGAGCCTCGGTTGGGCATCGGCGGCTCAATGATATCATAGAGCTTCTTCCCGCACCGACGTTGGTTTTAGGAGACTTTAACTCACACGGTACGGGATGGGGCTGTCTTCACGACGATAACAGATCAGCTATGATACATGATATCTGCCTCAACTTCAATATGACAATCTTGAATACGGGAGAAATGACACGAATTCCTGCACCACCAGCAAGACCAAGTGCGCTGGATTTATCCCTTTGCTCGACATCGCTACGGTTGGACTGCACGTGGAAGGTTATCCCTGATCCCCACGGTAGCGAATTCTATCGTGATTTCAATCGCCTACGGATTAAGACCATCGGAGACAATCAATGTTTCGTATGACCTCACACGAAATATTGATTGGAAATGCTACGCAAATTTGATATCTCAGAATCTAGAAACAACACAAGAACTTCCTCCGGAGGAAGAGTACACGTTTTTGGCTGGCTTGATTCTCGACACCGCGACTCAAGCTCAGACGAAACGTGTACCCGGCGCGAAAACTAACATCCGTCCCCCCAACCCGTGGTGGGACAAAGAGTGCTCAGAATTAAACGCGGAGAGAACTTCATCATTTGTCGAGTTTAGGAAAAACGGAACACCTGATAATTTTAGAAACTACGCGGCATTACGCATGACGCATTTGCATTGTGCGAAACTTGGCTAACTTCTGAAATACCCTTAAACTTACACGATTTTAACATTATTCGTCTGGATCGAGATGATTCCTCTGGAGGAGTACTTTTGGGGATCAAAAAGTGCTATTCTTTCTATCGCATTAACCTCCCCTCGATACCAGGTATTGAAGTTGTCGCATGTCATGTTACAATCAAAGGCATGAACCTTTGCATTGCTTCCATCTACATTCCCCCAAGAGCCTCGGTTGGGCATCGGCGGCTCAATGATATCATAGAGCTTCTTCCCGCACCGACGTTGGTTTTAGGAGACTTTAACTCACACGGTACGGGAGGGGCTGTCTTCACGACGATAACAGATCAGCTATGATACATGATATCTGCCTCAACTTCAATATGACAATCTTGAATACGGGAGAAATGACACGAATTCCTGCACCACCAGCAAGACCAAGTGCGCTGGATTTATCCCTTTGCTCGACATCGCTACGGTTGGACTGCACGTGGAAGGTTATCCCTGATCCCCACGGTAGCGAATTCTATCGTGATTTCAATCGCCTACGGATTAAGACCATCGGAGACAATCAATGTTTCGTATGATCTCACACGAAATATTGATTGGAAATGCTACGCAAATTTGATATCTGAGAATCTAGAAACAACACAAGAACTTCCTCCGGAGGAAGAGTACACGTTTTTGGCTGGCTTGATTCTCGACACCGCGACTCAAGCTCAGACGAAACGTGTACCCGGCGCGAAAACTAACATCCGTCCCCCCAACCCGTGGTGGGACAAAGAGTGCTCAGAATTAAACGCGGAGAGAACTTCATCATTTGTCGAGTTTAGGAAAAACGGAACACCTGATAATTTTAGAAACTACGCGGCATTAAACGCTAAAACGAAAAGCTTGACTAAAGCGAAGAAAAGCGGTTATTGGCGTCGATTCGTAGACGGATTATCAAGAGAATCATCAATGAGCACTCAATCGTAGCAGTCTGTGCTTTAGAACGGACGGAAAAAATTTTCGCTTGTCATTTTTCCGTTATAATTACAGACAATTGAAAATTAGTTTTCCATCGTTATTATTTGAATTAGTGAACAGTTTCAATAACAAAACAGACTTGTTATAAGTTCCTAGTGAAAACGGTGTTAGTCGGTGTGTGCTTTTTCCTCACGGAGGTTTTTTGCACAATATCAAAGCGGTGATTCACCGGTCCACGAAGGTTTTACCTTGGTGGCTGCTCTTGTTTTAGGATTATAAGCTAAGTATTATTTTCTTCAATCCCTTTCGTCTTTCAATTTACTATAATATTTTGTCCCCAAACGATCCTTTTCCGTACCTGCACGGATACAATTCCGTGACATGGTAAATCGTCTTGAAATTGACCCCCCTCATCCCGATATTGAAATGGAAACTGCTTCCAAAAGCATCAAGACTCGAATTAAAAACTATCCTGATGGACTCGCACTTCCGGCCGGGCCATATGCGGTCTATTTCCGGACCAAATCAAACGAAAAAAAATTGAATGTTCTAAAAATATCGCGAGACCTGACTTCGCGATACAATACCATAAAAAGTATTGATAGAATACGGCCAGACAAGCTCAGGGTCTTGTTTACCAGCTCAAAACAGGCTAATGAGCTTGTTCAAAAGGATCCTTTTACGCTGGAGTATCGCGTCTACGTGCCAGCTCGCGAAGTAGAAATCGACGGTGTGGTCACCGATTCGAGTTTGACTTGCGAGGACATTCTTAAGTACGGGGCGGGTTGTTTTAAGGACCCCTCACTTAAGAACGTCAAGATACTGGACTGCAAGCGATTGCATTCAGTATCGATCGCCGGGGATGGAACAAAGTCCTATCCCCAATCAGACTCTTATCGTGTGACCTTCGCCGGATCGGCTTTGCCTAATTACCTCCTCTTGGACCGGGTTCGTCTGCCTATTCGTCTTTTTGTACCTCGTGTAATGAATTGCACCAATTGCAAACAGCTTGGGCATACAGCTACCCATTGCAGCAATAAGCCACGTTGTGCTAACTGTGGAGAGGCTCATGCGGATGGCTCTTGCGGTAAAAATGCTGAAAAGTGTCTCTACTGTAAGGAGGGTTCGCATGACCTAATGGCATGTCCCGCATACAAACTGCGCGGAGATAGGATGAAGCGTTCTCTGAAAGAACACTCCAAGCGTTCATTTGCAGACATGCTTAAAAGTGCCACCCCTCCTAAACAGACAACAAATCCATATGCCTGCTTGTCAACTGACGAGAGCGAATCTGACGACCCTTTAGAAGGTCCATCTTCGGCGGTCCCTCATAGCTATAGGAAAAGAGCAAACAAATCCTATCATAAGCTCCCTAGTAAGGGTTCGAAGATGTCTTCCGAAGGGCTTCAGAAAGTTACAGCTAACGGGAATCGTGACAAACTACCGAAGCAAAAAGCTCCTGGTCTCGGAAAACTCAATTCCGAGATGGAATTGCCACGACTTCCCGGGACTACAAAATCCCCAAGCATCCCTGAAAATCTACCAGAGAATCAACTAGGTGCTGGACTTATCAAGTTCTCTGATGTTGTGGACTGGATTTTTACAACTTTTAATATTTCTGAACCTCTTAAAAGCATTTTAATTGCTTTCATGCCAACAGTAAAAACATATTTAAAGCAGTTGACTGCAAATTGGCCCCTTCTCTCAGCGATTGTATCCTTCGATGGCTAAATCATCCACCGAGGTCACGGATCTAATCACTGTTTTACAGTGGAATTGCAGAAGTATCATTCCAAAAATAGATTCTTTTAAATTTCTAGTAAATAATCTGAAATGTGACGTATTTGCATTGTGCGAAACTTGGCTAACTTCTGAAATATCCTTAAACTTCCACGACCTTTGCATTGCTTCCATCTATATTCCCCCAAGAGCCTCGGTAGGGCATCGGCGGTTCAGTGATATCGTAGAGCTCCTTCCTGCTCCGACGTTGGTTTTAGGAGACTTTAACTCACACGGTACGGGATGGGGCTGTCTTCACGACGATAACAGATCAGCTATGATCCATGATATTTGCGACAACTTCAATATGACAATCTTCAATACGGGAGAAATGACACGGATTCTTGCACCACCAGCAAGACCAAGTGCGCTGGACTTATCCCTTTGCTCGACATCGCTACGGTTGGACTGCACGTGGAAGGTGATCCCTGATCCCCACGGTAGCGATCATCTACCTATCGTGATTTCAATGGCCTACGGATTAAGACCATCGGAGACAATCAATGTTTCGTATGACCTAACACGAAATATTGATTGGAAAGACTACGCATGTTCGATATCTCAGAAACTAGAAACAACACAAGAACTTCCTCCGGAGGAAGAGTATACGTTTTTGGCTAGCTTGGTTCTCGACTCCGCGATTCAAGCTCAGACGAAACGTGTACCCGGTGCGAAAACTAACATCCGTTCTCCCAATCCGTGGTGTTACAAAGAGTGCTCATCACTGAACGCAGAAAGAACCTCCGCGTTCAAACAGTTTAGAACCAATGGAACACCTGATAGTTATTGTAATTACGCAACCATAGACAAGCAAATGAAGAACTTAATTAAAGCAAAAAAACGCGGTTACCTGCGCCGGTTTGTTGACGGATTAACAAAAGAAACATCGATGAGCACTCTTTGGAACACAGCTCGACGAATGCGCAACAATAACACCACGAACGAAAGCGAGGAATATTCTAACCGCTGGATATTCGATTTCGCTAAAAAAGTATGTCCAGATTCTGTTCCGGAACAAACGATTATACGCGTCGCCTCATCAAACAGAAACGAAACACCTTTTTCAATGGTAGAGTTCTCACTTGCGCTTTTGTCGTGTAACAATAAAGCTCCGGGGTTAGACAAAATCAAATTCAATTTGTTGAAAAATTTGCCTGACTCTGCCAAAAGACGCTTATTGAATTTATTCAATAGGCTTCTTGAGGATAATATTGTCCCACAGGACTGGAGACAAGTACGAGTTATTGCCATTCAAAAACCAGGGAAACCAGCCTCCGATCACAATTCGTATCGGCCGATTGCTATGCTTTCCTGTATCCGGAAATTGTTCGAAAAGATGATTCTGTTTCGTCTAGACAATTGGGTCGAGACTAATGGCTTACTTTCAGATACACAATTTGGTTTCCGCAGAGGCAAAAACGAACGATTGTTTGGCGTTGCTCTCAACCGAAATTCAAATGGCATTTGCTCGTAAGGAACAAATGGCGTCAGTTTTCCTAGACATCAAGGGGGCTTTTGACTCAGTTTCCATAAACATCCTATCTGAGAAGTTGCATCAGCATGGTCTTTCACCAATTTTGAATAACTTTTTGTACAATCTATTGTCCGAGAAATACATGTATTTCGCACATGGTGATTTGTCGACAATACGATTCAGTTACATGGGTCTTCCTCAGGGCTCATGCTTAAGCCCCCTTTTATACAACTTTTACGTAAACAATATTGATGAATGTATCAACACATCTTGCACGCTAAGACAACTTGCCGACGACAGCGTTGTGTCTATTATAGGACCCAAAGCTGCCGATCTCCAAGGACCATTGCAAGATACCCTCGACAACTTGTCGACATGGGCTCTTCAAATGGGTATCGAGTTCTCTACGGAGAAAACTGAGCTGGTTGTATTTTCAAGGAAGCGAGAACCAGCACAATTACAGCTTCAACTAGGGGGTGAAACCATAGCTCAGGTCTTCACATTTAAATATCTCGGGGTCTGGTTCGACTCCAAAGGCACGTGGGGATGTCACATTAGGTATCTGAAACAAAAATGCCAGCAGAGAATCAATTTTCTTCGCACAATAACCGGAACATGGTGGGGTGCCCACCCAGGAGACCTGATCAGGCTTTACCAAACAACGATATTGTCCGTAATGGAATATGGATGCTTCTGCTTCCGATCCGCCGCGAACACCCATTTCATTAAACTGGAAAGAATTCAGTATCATTGTTTGCGTATTGCCTTAGGTTGCATGCAGTCGACTCACACGATGAGTCTCGAAGTGCTCGCGGGCGTCTTACCGTTGAAAAATCGATTCTGGGATCTCTCATATCGATTGCTTATCCGATGCGATATCTTGAATCCGATGGTGATTGAAAACTTCGAAAGGCTGGTCGAGCTCAATTCTCAGACCCGTTTTATGTCCTTGTATTTTGATTACATGGCTCAGAATATTAATCCTTCTTCGTTTGTTTCCAACCATGCTCATTTCTTGGATACTTCTGATTCTACTGTGTTTTTCGACACATCCATGAAAGAAGAGATTCATGGAATTCCGGATCACGTACGCCCTCGAGTGGCCCCAAATATTTTTTATAATAAATTTAGAACAGTCAACTGTGAAAAGGTGTTTTACACTGACGGATAAAACATCAACAATTCCACAGGCTTCGGCATCTTCAATCAAAACATCACCGCTTCTTACAAACTCAGTGATCCGGCTTCAGTTTACGTCGCAGAATTAGCTGCTATTCAGTACACCCTCGAGATCATTGAAACCTTGTCCAAAGACCATTACTTCATTGTGACGGACAGTCTAAGCTCAATAGAAGCTCTCCGGGCAATGAAGCCAGGAAAGTATCCCCCATATTTCCTGGGGAAAATACGGGAACACTTGCGAACTTTATCTGAACGGTCTTATTCAATATCGTTAGTCTGGGTCCCTTCGCATTGTTCCATTCCGGGCAATGAAAAGGCAGACTCTTTGGCTAAGGTGGGCGCATTAGAAGGTGATATTTATGAAAGACCAATCGGCTTCAATGAATTTCATTTCATTTCTCGTCAGAAAACTCTCGAAAGTTGGCAAACTTCATGGACGAATGACGAACTGGGACGATGGCTACACTCCATTATCCCTAAGGTATCGACGAAACCTTGGTTCAAGGGGATGAACGAAAGTCGCGATTTCATTCGTGTTATGTCGCGGCTCATGTCAAATCACTACACTTTCAACTCACATCTCCGGCGTATTGGGATCGTGGAGAGCGGGCTCTGCACCTGTGGCGACGGTTATCAGGACATCGAGCATGTCGTGTGGTCGTGCGTAGAGTATCGTGACGCCAGGTCGAAGCTACTGGAATCCCTTACGGCCCGAGGTAGGCCGCCTGAGGTTCCGGTTCGGGATGTGTTGGCGAGTCGGGATAGTTCCTATATGCTTCTTATTTACCAAAACCTTAAACATATTAATATACAAGTGTAATCCGTTGTATTTGGCATAGAAAGTTTTCCTTACTCTTTTCGAGACAAAGAATACTCTTCACCTATAGGTTCGACACTAACATCCGCCCGATTCTCCCAATCCCCCGTCTGTCTACCATCTTTATCGATACTAACAAGATCTTTTTGCTGTTACTAACTTTTCGCTCCCCTTTCCCCAGTCTCTTCACCATCTCGATGTCAACTAACTAAATATTTGTCGTTATTAGTTATTTCGTTTCCGTACCCCCCAATCCGTTTTCCTCAACAATTACTTGTCTATTTTTTTTTCATACTATTCGGCAACATCACCATCATCGCCAACGGAAAGCCGCTTCAGTCGATGACTAACATGCGGGCCACCCGCCGGGTCTTCGCAGCCTGGGGGTGTTTTTCGCGGTCCCCAGAAGGATGCGGCAATTTTAAATACATTCTCACGTCACCTGGCTGATCCCAAGAACGGAGGACCACTCCTGTCGATAACTAGCACGCGGGCCACCGGCCGGGTCTTTGACTCGGGGGTGTCTTCCGTGGACCCATACGGACAAGCATACGGCCACTACCATTGAGTAGCAACGTCACCAGTAAAACATTAGAGGCCAGCACCTACACAATCATTATTATTAGAAAATGCCTTTGGCATCATAGAGCTAACGCATTGTGCCTTAATAAATATATCTTATGGAAAAAAAAAACAAACGAAACACCGTTTTCGATGGTAGAGTTTTCTCTTGCACTCTTGTCGTGTACCAATAAAGCCCCTGGGCTAGACAGAATCAAATTCAACTTCAAAAATTTGCCTGACTCTGCCAAAAGGCGCTTATTGAATTTATTCAATAGGCTTCTTGAGCATAATATTGTCCCACATGACTGGGGACAAGTAAGAGTTATTGCCATTCAAAAAACAGGGAAACCAGCCTCCGATCACAATTCGTATCGGCCGATTGCTATGCTTTCCTGTATCCGGAAATTGTTCGAAAAAATGATTCTGTTTCGTCTAGACAATTGGGTCGAGACTAATGGCATACTTTCAGATACACAATTCGGCTTCCGCAGGGGCAAAGGAACGAACGATTGTCTTGCGTTGCTCTCAACCGAAATTCAAATGGCATTTGCTCGTAAAGAACAAATGCCGTCAGTTTTCCTAGACATCAAGGGGGCTTTTGATTCAGTTTCCATAAACATCCTATCTGAGAAGTTGCATCAGCATGGTCTTTCACCAATTTTCAATAACTTTTTGTATAATCTGTTGTCCGAGAAATACATGTATTTCACGCATCGTGATTTGTCGACAATACGATTCAGTTACATGGGTCTTCCTCAGGGCTCATGCTTAAGCCCCCTTTTTTACAACTTTTACGTAAACAACATTGATGAATGTATCAACACATCTTGCATGCTAAGACAACTTGCCGACGACAGCGTTGTGTCTATTATAGGAACCAAAGCTGCCGATCTCCAAGGACCATTGCAAGATACCCTCGACAACTTGTCGACATGGGCTCTTCAAATGGGTATCGAGTTCTCTACGGAGAAAACTGAGCTGGTTGTATTTTCAAGGAAGCGAGAACCAGCACAATAACAGCTTCAACTAGGGGGTGAAACCATAGCTCAGGTCTTCACATTTGAATATCTCGGGGTCTGGTTCGACTCCAAAGGCACCTGGGGATGTCACATTAGGTATCTGAAACAAAAATGCCAACAGAGAATCAATTTTCTTCGTACAATAACCGGATCATGGTGGGGTGCCCACCCAGGAGACCTGATCAGGTTATACCAAACAACGATAATGTCCGTGATGGAATACGGATGCTTTTGCTTCCGATCCGCGGCGAACACCCATTTTATCAAGCTGGAAAGAATTCAGTATCGTTGTTTGCGTATTGCCTTAGGTTGCTTGCAGTCGACTCATACGATGAGCCTCGAAGTGCTCGCGGGCGTCTTACCGTTGAAAAACCGATTCTGGGATCTCTCATATCGATTGCTAATCCGATGCGTCATCTTGAATCCGATGGTGATTGAAAACTTCGAAAGGCTTATCGAGCTCAATTCTCAGACCCGTTTTATGTCCTTGTATTTTGATTACATGGCTCAGAATATTAATCCTCCTTCGTTTGTTTCCAATCGTGCTCATTTCTTGGATACTTCTGATTCTACTGTGTTTTTCGACACATCCATGAGAGAAGAAATTCGTGGAATCCCGGATCACGTGCGCCCTCAAATGGCCCCAAATATTATTTATAATAAATTTAGAACAGTCAACTGCGAAAAGGTGTTTTACACTGATGGTTCAAACATCAACAGGTCCACAGGCTTCGGCATCTTCAATCAAAACATCACCGCTTCTCACAAACTCCGGCTTCAGTTTACGTCGCAGAATTAGCTGCTATTCAGTACACCCTTGAGATCATTGAAACCTTGCCCAAAGACCATTACTTCATTGTCACGGACAGTCTAAGCTCAATAGAAGCTCTCCGGGCAATGAGGCCAGGAAAGTATCCCCCATATTTCCTGGAGAAAATACGGAAACATTTGAGAATTTTATCTGAACGGTCTTGTTCAATATCGTTAGTCTGGGTCCCTTCGCATTGTTCCATTCCGGGAAATGAAAAGGCAGACTCATTGGCTAAAGTGGGCGCATTGGAAAGTGATATTTATGAAAGACCAATCTGCTTCAATGAATTTTTCAGTATCTCTCGTTAGAAAACTCTCGAAAGTTGGCAAACTTCATGGAGCAATGGCGAACTGGGACGATGGCTACATTCCATTATCCCTAGGGTATCGACGAAACCTTGGTTCAGGGGGATGAACGTGAGCCGCGATTTCATTCGTGTTATGTCGCGGCTCATGTCAAATCACTACACTTTCAATGCACATCTCCGGCGTGTTGGGCTTGCGGAGAGCAGTCTCTGCACCTGTGGCGACGGTTATCAGGACATCGAGCATGTCGTGTGGTCGTCGTAGAGTATCGCGACGCCAGGTCGAAGCTACTGGAATCCCTTAGGGCCCGAGGTAGACCGCCTGAGGTTCCGTTTCGGGATGTGTTGGCGAGTCGGGATAGTTTATATATGCTTCTCATATACCAGTACCTTAAACACATTGATATACAAGTGTAATGTTTTATCTCTCGCTCAGAAAGTATTAACTCCACCTACAGGTTCGACACTAACATCCGCCCGATTCTCTCGATCCCCGTCCCTGTCCACCATCTTCATTGGAACTAACAAGATCTTTTTTTGTCACTAACTTTTTCGTTACCCCTTCCCTGTCTCTTCACTATCTCGATGGCAACTAATTAGAACTCCCGAGGAATGGTAGTCAGAAGCACCTTCTTTCCCCGCAAGGATATCCACAAAGCCACCTGGAGATCACCTGACCAACAGACCGAAAACCAAATCGACCACGTTTTGATCGACGGAAAATTTTTCTCGGACATCAACAATGTTCGCACCTACCGCAGTGCGAATATAGATTCGGACCACTACTTGGTTGCTGTATGCATGCGCTCAAAACTTTCGACGGTGGCTACCCAACGTCGAAACCGAACGTCGCGGTTTAACATCGCGCGGCTCCGGGATACTGGAGTAGCCCAAGATTACGCACAGCAGTTGGCAGTGGCACTACCAACGGAAGAGCAGCTTGGTGCAGCTACTCTTGAAGATGGCTGGAGAGACATCCGTTCTGCCATAGGTAGCACTGCATCAGCAATGCTAGGTACGGCGGCTCCGAACGTGAGGAACGACTGGTTCGACGACGAATGTGAACAGTTAGTGGCCGAGAAGAATGCAGCTTGGGCGAGCAAGCTGCAACACCGGACGAGAGCAAACGAGGAGCGATACAGACAGGCGCGGAACAGACTAAACTCGGTATCCCGTAGAAAAAAGCGCCAACAGGAAGACCGAGATCGCGAAGCGATGGAACAGCTGTTCCGTGCTAATGACACAAGGAAGTTCTACGAGAAGGTGAACCGTTCGCGCAGAGGCCATGTGCCACAGGCCGATATGTGCTAGGACACCAACGGGGATCTTCTCACGAACGACTGTGAGGTGATCGAGAGGTGGCGGCAGTATTTCGACGAGCACCTCAATGGCGATGTGGCGGAATACGAAAATAGCGGCGCGGTAACGAACTTGGGAACGCATGCGGAGGACGATAGACTGCCGGTCCCAGACCTCCAAGAAGTGGAGGAGGTGGTAAGCCGGTTGAAAAATAATAAGGCCGCTGGCGTTGACCAACTACCAAGCGAGCTACTAAAACACGGTGGTAATGCACTAGTGAAAGCACTGCACTGGGTCGTTACCAAGATCTGGGAGGACGAGATTTTACCGGAGGAATGGATGGAAGGAATCGTGTGTCCCATCTACAAAAAGGGCGATAAGCTGGATTGCTGCAATTACCGCGCGATAACTCTGCTGAACGCCGCCTACAAGGTACTCTCCCAAATCTTATGCCCACACATCACTTATTCATCGATTTCAAATCAGCCTACGACACAATCGATCGAGAACAGCTATGGAAAATCATGCACGACTACGGATTCCCGGACAAACTGATACGATTGGTCAAGGCTACGATGGATCGAGTGATGTGCGTTGTTCGAGTATCGGGGATAAACTCGAGTCCCTTCAAAACTGGCAGAGGGCTACGGCAAGGTGATGGCCTTTCGTGTCTGCTATTCAACATTGCTTTGGAGGGTGTGATAAGAAGAGCGAGGATAGACACGAGTGGCACGATTTTCAGAAAGTCCGTCCAGCTACTTGGTTTCGCTGATGATATTGATATTATAGCACGCAACTTTGAGAAGATGTACGTATCCATCGGACTAAAAGCTGAGGCCAAGCGGATCGGATTAGACATCAATGTGTCAAAGACAAAGTACATGAAAGGCAGGGGCTCGAGAGAAGATAACGTCAGCCACCCATTACGAGTTCTGATTGGTGGTGATGAAATCGAAATGGTCGACGAGTTCGTGTACTTGGGCTCACTGGTGACTGCCGATAATGACACCAGCAGAGAAATTCAGAGACGCATATTGTCAGGAAATCGTGCTTACTTTGGACTGCGCAGGACGCTTCGATCGAGCAAAATTCGCCGTCGTACGAAGTTAACTATCTACAAAACGCTGATTAGACCGGTTATCCTCTACGGGCACGAGTCCTGGACAATGCTTGCGGAGAATCAACGCGCACTAGGTGTTTTTGAACGGAAGGTGTTGCGAACCATCTTCGGCGGAGTGCGGATGGAAGACGGTACGTGGAGAAGGCGAATGAACCATGAACTGCACCAGTTGCTGGGAGGACCAACCCTCGTCCAAACGGCCAAGGTCGGGCGGTTACGGTGGGCCGGGCATGTTGTTAGTATGTCGGAGAACAACCCGGTTAAAATGATCCTCGACAATGATCCGACCGGTATAAGAAGAAGAGGCGCACAGCGGGCAAGATGGATCGATCAAATTGAGGACGACCTGCGGACCCTTCGCAGCTACCGAGGCTGGCGGCGAACAGCAATGAACCGAGTTGAATGGAGACGCCTCCTGTATACAGCAGAGACCCGCGTGGTCTACGACTGAAAGAGTAGTATAGGTCATAGTCAATAGTGTTATATACCATTCGACTCAGTTCATTGAGCTGAGCAATGTCTGTGTATGTCAAATAATCTAACTAGGTTTTCTCGGAGATGGATCTCACTCACTTTTCTCAGTGATGGTTTGACTGATTTCCACAAAATCATTCGGATCCGAATTCTGGTTCTGGAGTTATAGGGTAAAATGTGTTCAATATTGTAAACCGTCAGTTAATCCGTGAGACAAAAACCGTAAACAATTTTCTAAACTAAACTCATTATCGTTATTCCCAATCTTAGGGTCAAATAAAAGGTCTTATGGTCCTACCAAAAAATACTGCATATTTTCGGATACAGCAAAAATTTAAATCGTCGTTTGGAATAGAAACTACTCTACTTCGATTATACCGATTCTCGTATTTTCTAATGGATGGCCTTACCGATAAGAGAACAGTTTTATTCTCTATTTTATACTAGTTAATGCACAAACAATCCCTTGGTTTTTTCAAAAATGAAAGAGATACGTTTTGAATTGGATACCACAGTATTATATATGAGAAAGGTATCATTACACCACTAGGTGGATTAAAACAGGTTTTTCCGTAAGAAACTGATAAAATGTATCATTTTTTCTCAAACTAAATTACATACAAATTTATCATTTTTTCAGAAAACTGGAAATGCCATAAGAGCACTAGGGCGAATGGCTTCACTCTCAGCGACACGAAGAAACTCGTCAACTACATCAGCATCTCAGATATAGGGTAATCCTCATTCATCTCAGCTCCACTATTCATCTCATATACTAAGACCATAAGACAGAGTGAGACCTGCTGTTTCTGTTCGATCCATTTACCATAAAGGTAAGCTTCGCGTATTCGCGTTGCTATGATAGCAGTGTTGCACAATAACCGACCCATTTTCAGTGATATTACATCTTTAGGCCGAAGCGTTGATATTGTATTCGATTTTATCACAATTCGCTGATTGAAAGTCGAGTAATCCGCGGAACTACATGTCGATTCTACTAATGAAATGATTTTCGGTACAGTAACCCTAGTTCTTTGAATTTACGATAAAGTGGAACAAATCTTTTTTTCCTTTTTGAAAATCGATTTCACTTATTTCGAAGGACTGCACGAAACTTTATCATACTCACTTTCCCTCAAATTCCTTTTTGTACTAAATTGAGTTCTAGTTCAACAATATAACGTTAACCCGAGGTACCAGTAGAAGTAAGGGAGAGTGTTCGGTTACCGGCACCGTTTTCTTTTTATTTATTTGAATCAACAGACATAATTTAGTCCAAATGATTATTTCTTAGTATATTTAAAAAAATAGATCGTATGGCACGGTGTGGCAGATGAAAATCAAATCCCGATGAAACTCTGTTGAAGAACCGCTGCATTCCTGCAATAGCACCGTTAATTCCATAATTAGTGCGACGAAATGGCAAGCGAAGGAATAAACTGTTACGAAGAACACGTGATCGAAAGTTTAAGTTGATTTCGCTAAGAAGTGCGGGGCAATCGATCCTATCAGTTAAAATATCAGATATTGTCATTGCTCGTGATAAATCACGTCGAACATGCAGTGTGTCAATTCCAATTAACATCGCTCGACTTTCATAACTCGGGAGCTGTTGTGGATTATTCCAAGGCAACCGGCGCAGTGCAAAGGGAATAAATCTGCGTTGTATCGATTCGATCCGATTGACACCGTTGAGATAGTAAGGGTGTCATACCACTGAGCAATATTCAAGAATAGAGTGTACCAGCGAACAGTAAACAGCTTTCAGGCAGTAAATATCATTGAAATTTTTGGTTATCCGTATTGCAAATCCCAAGCATCGGGAAGCTTTCGCAACTATCTAGCTAACATGTTGCTTAAACGTCAGTTGCTCATCTAGGAAAATGCCAATATCTTTCACACATGTCGTCCTTTCAATTGAAGTGTCACCAATGCAGCATTCAAAACGAACAGATTTTTCTGGGAATTTAGAATCATTCAATTGATCACACACCAGTCTGCAAAAATTAACAGTTGGCGTTGCAGGAATACAGCATCATCTATTTTCCGGATTATGTCATAAATTTTAGATCATCAGCAAATGAAAGCCGCGGAATGAATAGCCACCAATGCCTGGCCTTGACTAATCGGCGTGCTACAAAACTCGGCCACTGGGGCCACGCGTTGGTTGAATTGTTGTTGTATCTGTGTGCAAAAACCTCTAAGAGGAAAAAAAGCACACAGCACCGGGTCACGACACTACTCCAAATGTTCACTATTGAAAATCTATCCACTGCACTATTGTATTATGTGTAAAAACCTCTCAGAGGAACGAGCACAATGGTCTATTATACAGTGACGGTACAATTTCGATTGTCCGATCGCTTTACCACACACGGTACTGGTTTTCAGCGTTTCGCAGTTAACAAAAGCACGTCCGTTCGCTCGGAAGGTTGAAACGGCAATGACGTAAAAGACTTGAAAGCTATAGTCTACTTGAACGACAACAATTGAACATAACGATAATTTGTGCAAAGGTTTAAGGCCAGTGCGCCGGCATAATTTAAAAGTCGAGCCAGGAAAATGTCAAAATGTAAAAACGGTACTAAAACATTCAGGTCATGCAACCAACGGAAGAAGACATTAAGGTAATTAAAGAAATGATAGCGCCCAAGACGGTTAGAGGAGTCCGCTCATTTTTAAGGACAGTAAATTTTTATGGAAAATTTTTACCACATATAGCAGAGAAACGTAAACCACTCAACGATCTCTTGCGAAAAAATGTAAAGTTTGTTCGAACAGAAGAATGTTAAAAGCTTTTGAAGAATTGAGAAATTTTTATAACCAAAAAACTAAAAGGCGGGTGGGTAATGTCAGAGACATAACTGGATGTCGTGAATACGAAAACAACTGACATGTTCCTTAACACTTCCGAATATCAATTGTATGAATTATGCACGCATTCCCCTTTTTCACATTTTTCGCAAAAACAAAGAAAGCTTCACTTGATCTCGATTACTGTGAATTTCACACAGCGAAAAGTGCACAAATCTAAGCAAACTGTTCTTGATTTGCAATAAACTGAGGATATTTCCCTACGATTTGCAAACAACAAATCCTAATAGTTCTTTAGAAAACTTTTAGAGCCATTAGAACGGCTGATATTGTGCAATGCTCTCCACCGTTGTTTTTTTTTCACAATGCTAATGACTGGCAGCTGTTACGTAATCGCTCTTGTCGAAAGCTTACAGACGACACAAAACACATCTGCTCGCAGTGGCGATAGAATCCAAACTGATTCAATTTTTGTTTTCACTAATGGGCGGTCCTAACGGCTATAAAAATAGCCGCATTCAGAATTTTAATGTTGATTATTTCATTTCGGATTTGCATAATTTATTGAAAGAAACTATCAATATGCTGAAGGGACTTGTTTCTAGCATTCAGAAAGGTCAAATTGCGTAATTCTCTACGACATTAAACTCTGGAACATTTTTCGCAAAAACAAAGAAGGCTTCACTTGATCTCGATTACTGTGAGTTTCACACAGCGAAAAGTGCACAAATCTAAGCAAACTGTTCTTGATTTGCAGTAAACTAAGGATAATTACCTGCGATATGCGAAAAACAAATCCTAATAGTTCTTTAGAAAAATTTTAGAGCCATTAGAACGGCTGATATTGTTTAATGCTCTCCACCGTTGTTTTTTTCCCCCCCATGACTGGCAGCTGTGACGTAATCGCTCTTGTCGAAAGCGAAACTAGCTGTGTAGACGACACAAAACACATCTGCTCGCAGAATCCAAACTGATTCAAGTTTTGTTAAGAGATTTCCTTTTATGTGATTTCGTTTGTAGCTTTTTCACTAATGGGCGGTCCTAACGGCTATAAAAATAGCCGCATGTAGAATTTTAATGTCGATTATTTCATTTCGGATTTGCATAATTTATTGAAAGAAACTATCAATATGCTGTAGGGATTCGTTTCTAGCATACAGAAGGACCAAATTGAGGAACTCACTGCGATATTCACCACTTTTCGGAACATTTTTCTCGGACGATTTGTTGTACAGCAGCAGCTATTTTGTTCTCTTCCTCAGAACGCGTTCTGATTGGCTGATGTTGACATGGGTCAAATGAGATAGGTTTTTCAATAGTGTACTATTGAAATACTTCAATGCTTTTGCTATACACGTTTAAGTTGAAAAATTTCGATTCTATTGGTAGTTAGATTATATAAATCCTTCCACAGATCACTGAGCTATGAGCTTTCAAAATACGAGAAAGGCAAACGCGCCATATGAATTATCCTCTTTGATACTCGTTTATACCAAACATTTCAGAAAAGTTGAATTTTGAACTATTTGAGATTATGCCACATAACTGAAAATTTTATCATAAAATTGTGATCATATTTCCGATGGCATGTAGCAAAAATTATGCTGATTCGTTAGATACAACAAGAGATATTCACGATCAAAAACTTATCACTCTCTCAGAGGGTAAATTTTGAAAAGGCACCCCATAGTAAAGTAAGTCGTATTCACGACAAAAATCATTGCAGAAGCATAAGCGAGTGTCGAATATTTGAGACACATATGTCTGATTTTTTTTCATTTCATTCGCGCCCGCATTGAGTGCAACAGCTTCCCAATGATATTATTGTCGATATGTACGTGGTTACATCTGCTGCGTATGCGCGGCTTGTCAATTTATCGACTATGTGCTTACATTTACACAGGAACGCCGGAATGAAAACTTGTTGCCGTAATCTATCGTCTGCAAAATTAGTACGAGCAAAACTTCGCATGCGCCCAGTCAAATATTTTAGCTTCAAAATTATATACCCGAGTTGTAAACTTTATCCACTGTATCGTAATAGTCTGTACTATGCAATAAAAAATATTTAAAAAAATACCGCTGTCACCAAATACAACACCCTGTGCGGCGAGAGGGGTATCTTTATAGCGTCACGAAATGTCATGTATAGATTTAACGAAGGTTTTTAAAACTGTTCAAAACACTAATATTCACTTCTATTTGAATAAATTCACATTACAATAGGATAACTTCTCTAAAGCACATAAACTCTGTGCCGGACCTAACAACTACTTGATCTTATCTTGGTTTTACTAAACTATGCTTTATGTCTTAATTTATGATTTTACGCTAGTGCCCTATTTTGGTTACTGTGTTACCCGATCGTCCAAGGTTCAGCACTCTCAATAGCTGAATCAAGAAGCCCCGATAAATTCAAAAGGACCCCTTTTTATACTCAAGTACACGACACGCTTTCTTTGGAAGGAACTGGTCAATTGCATAAAGCACAATATTTGTTCATACTATGGCAGCGATATTGCAGTCGATGTCAGATAATAGCGAACTCCAATCAAGTGATAACAAAAACCTATTCATCGCCTCAAAGTTTCCTTTCTTGTAATTGTAATAAGTTAAGTCTGATGTATTGTTAAAGATTAGTGGTGAAAATTCCATTAAAGTAGTATGGAGAGTAGGATGATGACGACATATTTTAATCAGCGGTTCGGATTCTGCACCAGCTGAACAGATATTCGAATGTTAGTGACTAGCAAAGCAAATATCCAGAAAGCGATGGTTGTTGTTATAATGATCATTCAATTGAACTAGACCAGCAGTATTGTAGTCGTCCAGTAGTCTATGATGAACAGTGCTATTCAAGGAGTCAGCATTTTAGTATAGTTTCTTCGATCATAACTGTTCATCACTAGTACAGTTCAGAATATGTATCAAACGAGAATGAAAATTGGAACGACAGGCAACAAAACTCCTCTACCACTTTGTTAAAGCTATTCAGTTCATTCCGAGTTTGCATGTATACTGAATAAACATTCCTAAAAATTTGCTTTGATAGTGTGCTACTGCTCAGCATATTTTCATAGTTTGCAGAACCTTTTAGTTTTTAAGCATAGAAACTCAATTCGGCGATACTGGTCCCCCATTTTCAGTTCCAGAAACAACGAAATGGGTGAAGAACAGCTCCAAAAGTGATTTACTTCGATTTCGCAGCGATGCTTGAACCGATTTCACAAATGTTGATTTATATTAATGTTCATATTGTCTCAAAAGCTACTGTGAAATTTCATCCGGATTCGACTTCCGGTTTCGCAATTACAGTGCGATGAGTGTCAAAGCTTTCAAACCGCAATATAAAACGACGATACAAAGCCGGTGAGCAAAGGTACGTGCTGGAACTGAAGAAGAAAACAAAACACGCCTTTACAAACGATGCACACGCCCTAGTTGATTATTTACTCACTTTCTTCAAATATAGCGTGACCGGTTTTCACAAACTCAGGTTCAAACAAAGGCCTTATGATTCCATACAAAGCTTTAGAATTTCATACGGATACAACTTTTGGGTTCGTAATTACAGGGTGAAAAATATTAAAATTTCTATATCACCACTTTAAGCGGCGAAGCAAAAACCGTAAAAAAAATCTGAACTGGGCTATAAACTATTCCAACCGGCTCTCGACTTCCAATTCTGGCAGCCCCGAAATAGTGATGAAATACTTCAGACTGTTTTGATGTGGAACACATCTTTATTTTCTATATAGGGGTGCAAATCAGAAACTCAAGAAAAACTACACGTAGAAGTGTGGTTAGGTTTTAAACACTTACAGCTCAGACTATTTTGTATCAATTATGATTATTCTTTCATCATTTGATAGGAAATATTTCTACGTTTAGATTTGAATGTATCAAGCCACGTATTTTCAATTACACATGATTGAAATTTTGATTAGTAGCGAGCTGTGTCTTATTTGTCTGCTAAAAATATTTGGCATACCGGATTTCCCTGCCATAGACGACGGTTTTGAAGGAGTAAGCGATGTATCAAAGAGAGAGCATCGTTCTGATTGGTCAATCGATGCAAAAGCGAAGCTGCTGGAAGCACGCGAATCTATAAATAGAAGAGAAATTAAAGCTAACGTTTCAGTCCTTCTCGTAGCAAGCTAGAGGTAGGTTTTTTTTAATGCTCTCCACACTCCCCCGCACCAAAAAGCTCACTCAATCGGAGCTTCCTGGTCACGGACACATACATACATCGGCTCAGAAAAAAAAAGTTCTATCAGGAAAGATAAACAAAAAATCACGACGTTGGCAGCTGAGGTATTTACATTTAACGATTATATACTAACAGAGAAGGGAACATACTATTTACAATATGAGAGAGCACCCAGTAGAATGTAAGATTCCTTTTAAGGGGCTCTTAATAAAATAAAATTAATCAATTACCAAAATTTTTTAAAGCAAAATCTAATAAATTATCTATCGGAGAAGGAAAAAAAACCCTCTTGAGCTGACTGTGCCACCAGTTCTCGCTCAAGAGGGCACAAAAACCTCCTCCTTTTAATATCATAATTAATAGGAAAAACTTGAAATGAATAAAATGAGTTTGTGAATGGTGATATGAATGAGTGGATGAATAAATGAGTGGATGAGTAGATGCGTAGATGAATGGATAGAAGAATGGAACGAGTGAGTGAGTTGAAAAATGAAAGCTTGAATAATTGAATAAGTGAACGAGTTAATGAAACTGAAGTTGACCATTGTATGTTAGATAAAAACATGCGAACAGTTAATACAGCATGGTTGCTGCTAGACAGCAAGAGAGAAACGCCATAAAACGATTTGAAGCTTTAAAAGCTCGCTGTGCGTATTACATTTCTCTCCATGCTCTCTCGTAAATGTGTAAAAAGACTCACAATGTGGCCGGGTGGCCAAGAAAGTTTTGATATTTTCGGTTACAAGTTTGATTACATCACATAAAATCCAATAAAGCTACCGCTTGTTTGACAGCCTTGCTGAGCCGATTTTATTCCTCTCTCATGTTTCGTTACGTTACCAGGGAACTAAAATGGCGCCACCATACAAAACGACTAACCTTTACAAAAATAACTTTCCCTTCACTTTTATCGCAACAACATATATGTTTTTATGCACTAATCGCATCTAAATGAAATTATCTAGACATTGTCAGGATAGATTTTTGATCCATGTTTTTGAAGGCGAGATATTCAGTGAACAATTTGAAAGACGGCGTTTTCAGCTATGCAATTCTTCCTTCAGAAAAAAAGACTTTCCCGACCGCTAAAGTCAAACAATCATTCTGAAATTTTCACAGAATAATCTAAACTAATCTTCTACGAGATTGTCAGTTGGGTTTTTTGATAGTCGTCGCCGTTTCTGAGAAAATCAGATTTGAAGCGTGAAAATAGCCCTTTAAAACGCCCTAAAACACACTGGCCTCAGCCCTTAATTGGTATGCTCTGATCTTATGTCATGCAAGCTCGGAATTCCATGTTATGTCGTTTCCTCATGAGAAATTGACAACTACCTCTGGATAAATTTTGAGTGCTTAAGATTAATTTCTAATTTATATTAGATGAACTCGATTGATAATGAGAAATAGTTTATCGCTTCAACCGAAATCGCAGAATGGTAGAGAAACTTAACGCTAAAAACTGCTTGCACAAAAAACTTGAACATAAGCTTGGCGAAGAGAAGCTTAATTATCGAAATCGCAAGTATGTACAAAGCTATAATTGCATACATTTGGAATAATGGTGTAATTTCGTCGGTTATAAAACAAATGCAAATCAAGACAAATGATGCTCGGATTAATTGAACTTTTTGATTGTAGATCAAATTTTGGTTGCCTTGTTCCACATCAATGGCTCGAACAACCCCAGGGGGCTGATCCTTGTAGTTTTTTCAGAAATGGTTAAGCGTTAAACAGACCGCCACCTAAAACGACGAAGTGAAAGAGGGGAAAATTCTTTTTCACTAAGTTCAAGACCGTCTCAACTTGTGGGTTATACTGGTCATACGAAACAGCTTCGGCTATTCCGGTCCTCGAAATTAGATTTCGGAATTATTGAAAATATTGGTCAAAAACTGCCAATAGGATCCCACTCACATTTTTTTTAAATTAGCATAATCGATGTTCATAACTATATAGATTCCAAGGATAAAGTCTTACCTTGGATTCGTTGTAGATAAAACTTTAGATTACGGAACTATAGGGTGTTTAGATTCGTAGATTTTGCTAGATTAAGTTCGAACAAACTTTCCTGTTTCAATTCAATGAACAGTTATTTTGAGAGCTCTGCAGCCATATTCATAATAGTATGAGTAACATGAAAAAGGCAGCATTACACCATTAGGTGAATTAAAACAGTTTTTTCAATACATAGTTACCCATCTTAAATCGCTCCTATCTCATACTCAACGCTGTAACAATTTTGTCCATCTGTTTTACCTTTTTTTTACAAATATAAAAATAGGTATAGAATTCGCTCAAACTTTAGAAAAATTTTCCGAGGCCTGGAAGGCCGAATGTCATATACCAATCGATTCAGCTCGACGAACTGAGCAAATGTCCGTGTTGCCGCGGAGACAACACGATTGGCAACACGGCTAATCGAGGAAACGAACACTGACATTTCGGACAGCAAGGAGGAAGTGACTTCGAGCAAGCAGTGATCGTAGTCTGATGTAATACGAATATAATTGATTTTTGTACAATTAGATGGTAAGAAAATGTTTGATACAGTTTGTTTGCATTAATGATTTAACGAGTGTAATAACAGGGTTATTGGATTCTTTATGAGACTGATGCTCTTGCCGTCAGTTTGATTTAATTACACTATTTTGTAAGTACTGGTTGAAGTAATTATTCTGGCATATCATAATTAAAATGAATTATTCCAGTTTGAAGCGTAAATACATGTACAGCTATCAAAAATAGTGTTTCATTCGGTTCTGTAGGAACAAACTTCAAAAATATATGTAGCACGAGGAAGAATTGAACATAACCCCACCGGCGAGCCAAACGTTCAGCTGCGTGGCTTGTCAGCGACCGGACTCCGCAGATAATTTAGTGCAATGCGATAAATGTAACTGCTGGTGGCATTATTCATGCGCTGGCGTGACGGACTCTGTAGAGGGGCGAGATTGGACGTGCTCAAGGTGCCTCCCCGCTCCATCGAAGTCTAATTCAAACAAGTCCGGATCTAGCCGTCAAGCACGGTTGGAGCTAAGTTTGCAATGTCTGGAGGAACAAAAATCATTAGCAAAAAAGCAGCTAGAGCTGAACTTAGAACAACGGTTCCTTACTAAAAAATTTCATTTACTGGAACAAAGTATTCTTGAAGAAGAAAGTGTCGGGAACATGAGTGTTCGTAGTCGAATTGACGAGATCGAGAATCGAGACCGAGCAAATCACGTTTCACTGTGGGTCGATCAGCAGGCGATGTAGGTTCCAAATTCGGAACCAGCTGTTCAATCGAACTTAGTTATCAGAGATGCTTGCATTCCAACCGTTTTTGTAAACAGGCGACGAGAGGTTCAATCGTTTCAACAGACCCAAGAAGGTGTCTCAGTGCAGTTACTCGAACGGCGTTTACACGACTGTCAAGTAAATCCGACTTCATTACAGCTACAAGCTCTCCAGGAGCAACTAAACAGATGTCAGATCCACCTGCAACAACAGATGTTAGTACCGAAGCCCAAGCGGTTAGATCCTTCTATTGTATCACGCCGGCCGGTTTCTACCGACACGGCTCCTACCGGCGCGCTTCCTGTAAGCGCTGTTCCTATCGGTGAAGCTCCAGTCGGTGCAATTTCTACCAGTGCGGTTCATACCGGGGTGGTTGCTGCAGATGCGGTTCCTGCCGGTGCTGTTCCTACCGGCGCAGTTCCTGCCAGTACGGCTCCAACTGGTGTGCTCCCTGTCAGCGTTGATCTTGTCGGCACAGTTCTTTGAACGCAATTTCTACCGGTACGGTTTCAGCCGGCGTGAATCCCGTCGGCAAATTTCCTGTTGGCGCTGTTCCCGTAGGCGATGCTTCTGCCGGCGCAGTTCACAACACAATTTCTGTAGGCGCAGTTCCCATCAGCACGGTTTCTACCGGCACAACTGCTGTCGGCGCTGTTCCTGTTGGCGCAAGTGATTTCAACCCAATACCTACTAGCACGGTTTTTACCGGCACGGTTTTTACCGGCACGGTTCCCGTCGGCGCTGTTCCTGTTGGCGCGAGTTTTTTCAACTCAATTCCTGTCGGCGCGGTTCAGGCGCGTACCCAGAAAAAAATTTCGGGGGGTGTTTCAGAACATGTTGATCAATTTCCATACAAATGGAACTATTTATATAATTATTTGAAATTTTTTTATTGTGGAGTCATTTGTTGAAAATTATTCATTTTATTTTTTACTTATTTGAAAAAAAAAGTGTTTACATAATATCATACTTTTTTGAGTTTCGGAGGGGGTTTGAACCCCTAAAACACCCCCCTGTATACGCGCCTGGCGCGGTTCCTACCAGCACAATTCCTACTGGTGCGGTTCCTATTGGCATGTTTCCCACGGGAATGTTATCTAATAATTTCCACAATCAATTGACACAACAGCGCATAAGTGAAACAGTTCCAGCGCCGTTGCTCTTGCCACCACCAGTACAAAATGAAAGTGGTTTCAATTTTGCACATCTAGATGATCAGCTGCGGAATTTTCCCGCGCACTCATCGTCTGCCATACCTCCCGGTAGTAACGAAATTTCATTCAGAACAGTCTCGACTCGTAGGCCTTCCCCAGAGCAAATAGTTGCTCGACATGTGATGCCTCGCAATTTGCCGGAATTCTCAGGAGATCCCGAAGAATGGCCTATCTTCATAAGTAGTTTCAACAACTCAACAGCGGTATGTGGGTATAATCTGGGCGAAAATCTTGCTCGATTACAACGATGTCTGAAAGGCGAAGCCCTAAAGTCAGTACGGTACTACTTGTTCAGCCCAGCATCAGTTCCTGATGTCATTAGGACACTTCAGACACTCTACGGTAGACCTGAGATCATTATTATTACGTTGATTAGGAATGTACGGGATTGTCCTACTCCAAAGAGTGAACGGCTAGAGACGCTCATCGAATTCGGTTTAATCGTCAGAAATCTAACGCAACATCTCATCTCAGCAGGCCAACATGATCACCTCTCCAATCCCGTTCTCCTGCAAGAGCTCGTTTATAGAAATTTAGAAATTTCATAGAAATTTATTCCGACAATGGGAAAAATTTCGTAGGAGCCAATCGTCTTCTTAAAGAACAGATTCAACACATCGAAACTTCGGCTTCCGAAACTTTTACTAACGCTTAAACTAAGTGGGTTTTCATACCCCCTTCTGCACCACACTGGGGAGGCTCCTGGGAGCGAATGGTGAAATCTGTGAGAGCTGCTCTAATTAACCTTCCTCAAGACCGTAAACTTGACGATGAATCCTTGCAAACGATGCTCGTGGAGGCAGAATATATAGTCAACAGTCGTCCTCTAACCTACTTACCTCTCGATTCGGCGGAACATGATGCATTGACCCCTAACCATTTCCTCCTCGGCAGTTCAAATGGCCTTAAGCAACGAGTTTCTACGACCACAGACAAATACTCCATTCGAAACTCTTGGGATTTGATTCAAAGAAATCTGGATTGTTTTTGGACCCGCTGGATACGTGAATATCTTCCGATGCTAACAAAACGTACGAAATGGTTTGATGAGGTTCGGCCCGTTCAACCAGGTGATTTGGTGGTGATCATTGATGAGGCGCGTAGAAATAGTTGGATTCGTGGGCGTGTACTGGAAGCGATTGCTAGTTCAGATGGTCGAGTCCGTCAGGTATTAGTTCAAACATCTTCGGGAATATTCCGTCGACCAGTGTCGAAGCTCGCCGTGTTAGACGTTGGCGAAGTTGGTAAAGATGAGTCATCCACCCATCCTTACGGGAGAAGGTATGTTGCCGCGGAGACAACACGATTGGCAACACGGCTGAGCGAGGAAACGAACACTGACATTTCGGACAGCAAGGAGGAAGTGACTTCCAGCAAGCAGTGATCGTAGTCTAATGTAATACGAATATAATTGATTTTGGTACAATTAGATGATAAGAAAATGTTTGATACAGTTTTTTTGCATTAATGATTTAACGAGTGTAATAACAGGGTTATTGGATTCTTTATGAGACTGATGCTCTTGCCGTCAGTTTGATTTAATTACACTATTTTGTAAGTACTGGTTGAAGTAATTATTCTGGCATATTATAATTAAAATGAATTATTCCAGTTTGAAGCGTAAATACATGTACAGCTATCAAAAATAGTGTTTCATTCGGTTCTGTAGGAACAGTCCGTGTGTGTGCATGTGTGTGTGTCGAGATCGCAGAGATGGCTGGACTGATTTTGATGATTTTGAACTAGTCGCAAATGAAAGGTCTCTCCGTCACCCTGAACGCTATTGAATGGTTTTGAGATCGGATGTTTACTTTTTGAGTTATTCAAAGTTTTATGTCAAAATTTTCAGTTTTTTACAGTATCTGTCACAATTGACCTTGAAATCAGAATATATTTTAGGACTTCGATTTCCCACGGTAGTAGCTATCCAACAAGCCATAAATTGGTAAATTCCATCCATGTTTAACGGAGACATTGAAATTTTTGTGTAAGCGAATTTTTCGCCTATTTCAGCAGTAGAAGTTTTGAACGCTGTCTAGCAAAGAAAGGCTTGGGTGCAACATGAAATACGATTTTTATACTGTTACATACATTTGTTTCTAAATAACCAAAAGATTGTGTACAGCATGATGTTTTGCCGCGGACCGATTTTAGCACGGTTCGTTTTTGGCAACATAATCGTTAGAATATGCCATATGTAAACAAGATGATGGCAGAATTTTCGAGTTGAAAGCCATTCCATAATTATATTGATTTAAACTAATTACAGCAATAAATGCTGGAAGAACATTACACCCATGTACAATTCGAATCAATTCGTCGAGATCAGCAAATACGTGTGTTATAAATAATTTCACTCAATTTTCTCAGAGATGACTCAACCGTGTTCTACAAACCCAGATTCATATGGAAAGTCATATGCTCCCAAACGAGGTCCTTGAATTATGTTTGGATCCGACTTCTGGTTCCGGAACTACAGGATGATATGTGAAACAAAATTAAAATTGTGTAACTCATTTTTCTCGTAGATGGCTGAACCGATCTAAGATTCAAATGAAAACTTTTTAAGATCCTATGAAACATCTTGCTTTTCAGTCAGATATAACTTCCGGTTTAGGGGATACAGGGTGATTAGTATAAAAATGTCCATTTCACATAAATTAATCAGTTTTATCGGGTTTGCAGATTTGGATAGTCGATAACCAAATAAACTTATCTCAGTTTTGGCGGTATTCAGTTTTCGATTCGGATTTAATTCGCACTATGATTTTTAAAAGATGTCTACACATTTTCAAACATTTTGAAACTAATGTAAACTATACAGCTACTCAGGTGAATTTATCTGACTTCGGCTACACCGATTTTCAGATTCCGGTTTCAGTATCGAATCGTTTCTAAAAGCTCAATCGTTTACTCAAAAATTTTAAATCGACAAAGACAAAATTAATCAATTTTACCCAATTCTGACTTCCGATTCTGGAATTACAGGATGATGAATTTTTAAAATTCAAACCGATATAGAAGCTGACAATCCCAAAAAGCTTTAAAGTTGGACTCAAAACTATTGCAATTTATTCGTCATATGACCATACGAATTGGTTTGAGTTATGCTGGTTCCTGAATACCGGCTCTAGAAGTACCTTAAATTACCGTTAACTCTAAAGTGGAACTTAGTTCGACATCTCAAGGAATGTTCAATCGATTGCCACACATTTAAATTCAAATTCGATCTGATTTTCAGCTACGACATTACAGGGTAATGGGTGATTGAAAGCTCAAATAGCCAAACGAAGATCATTAAAACAATGTATTGAGAACAGAAACACCAAAGAACATTTATGCAAAAAACACATGCGGATTGATATAAAAAGGTATCATCTCACTGCAAGGTGGATTAAGCACGTTTTTTCGTACAGCATCATCATAAATGAAAAGAGAAATATAATATTAAAAAATTTAATTACGATCATAAATATATATATATATATATATATATATATATATATATATATATATATATATATATATATATATATATATATATATATATATATATATATATATATATATATATATATATATATATAGATATATATATATATATATATATATATATATATATATATATATATATATATATATATATATATATATATATATATACAGGGTGATTTTTTAAGAGCTTGAGAACTTTTTTAAACAATAAAACGCATAAAATTTGCAAAATCTCATCGGTTCTTTATTTTAAACGTTAGATTGGTACATGACATTTACTTTTTGAAGATAATTTCATTTAAATGTTGACCGCGGCTGCGTCTTAGGTGGTCCATTCGGAAAGTCCAATTTTGGGCAACTTTTTCGAGCATTTCGGCCGGAATAGCCCGAATTTCTTCGGAAATGTTGTCTTCCAAAGCTGGAATAGTTACTGGCTTATTTCTGTAGACTTTAGACTTGACGTAGCCCCACAAAAAATAGTCTAAAGGCGTCAAATCGCATGATCTTGGTGGCCAACTTACCGGTCCATTTCTTGAGATGAATTGTTCTCCGAAGTTTTCCCTCAAAATGGCCATAGAATCGCGAGCTGTGTGGCATGTAGCGCCATCTTGTTGAAACCACATGTCAACCAAGTTCAGTTCTTCCATTTTTGGCAACAAAAAGTTTGTTAGCATCGAATGATAGCGATCGCCATTCACTGTAACGTTGCGTCCAACAGCATCTTTGAAAAAATACGGTCCAATGATTCCACCAGCGTACAAACCACACCAAACAGTGCATTTTTCGGGATGCATGGGCAGTTCTTGAACGGCTTCTGGTTGCTCTTCACTCCAAATGCGGCAATTTTGCTTATTTACGTAGCCATTCAACCAGAAATGAGCCTCATCGCTGAACAACATAAATCGGGCGTAAAGCGCGAAACACATTTCGAACCGAACACTGATTTTGGTAATAAAATTCAATGATTTGCAAGCGTTGCTCGTTAGTAAGTCTATTCATGATGAAATGTCAAAGCATACTGAGCAAATAATAATGCATGAAAATCATAACCTCAAAAAATCTGAGCAAATACTAATGCATGAAAATCCTAACCTCAAAAAAATCACCTTTTATATATATATATATATATATATATATATATATATATATATATATATATATATATATATATATATATATATTTATGTATATATATATATATATATATATATATATATATATATATATATATATATATATATATATATATATATATATATATATATATATATATATATATATATATATATATATATCATTCTTATTTACGTCCGTTACGTTTCTTGTTTTCACTCGAATGAATTTGAACGCGACTCGTTTGCCACGAAAAATTCAAATATCAGTAAACTTTTTCAAATAAATGAAATCAGTTCAATTCCTGTGATTATCCATATGCGAAACGCTAAAATGTATGGCAGTTTAATTTCTAACGATACGTGTATTCGAACATCATTCGTACGAACGGAAAGTCCCATTCTCGTTTACGGACGAATAGACGAAATGGCGTGGTTTCGCTTCGTCAGTTTTATGTTGCGAATCAATCGTTCGAACACATTGAAAAAAGTTTAACCGATTTCTAACAAATTTATTTTCGAGTCTAAAGGTGATTTGCAATCAAATCATAAATTTGTGTATTGCAGAAAACATTTAGAAAGCATAGCAGTATAGTAAAATGCTGTTTTTTTTGGCGAGCTTTCGAATATATGCGCGGTTCCAAGTTTTTACGCATCAAATTTACATCCATTAGGTACTGGAAAATACGCCATGGGCAAATATGCTTTATTTTATATTAAATGCATGATTTTACCAATGTAATAAATATGAAGACTAGACAAGACAAAATTGCAAGAAAAACGCAAAAACATATTTTTTGCAGATAATACTGGTCGGACTGCTTTTTTTACTTTGCACCAAGTTTAATTTGAAAATTTCATTTACCGAGTTGAATAAAATTAGTCCTGAGTACGTTATTATGTAGCATTCGTCTCCTCCTTGATGCTTGGAATCTTCCTAAAAACAACTACCTGTCCTGCCGATCCTTCTTTTGTACAGGAGTCGCGTACGTACACGTTCGAGTGAAAACAAGAATGGCTTGTTCGCATTCGTTCGAAAGCATGTGTTCGTCGTATGGTCGATACGGACGTAAGCAAACATGATGATACAAAGTCAGCAAAAAAAAACAAGTCAAATAACAAATGATAGCAAAGATGTTTAATTACAACTAAAATCTATACCAGAACTGATAGTTCAAAGTTGGATGGGCGTTGTTTTTATGCATGTTCGATGCTTAAAATAGTGATTGATTCTTACGTAAACGGGAATACGAATTTGATATACTTTCGAACGTATCGGATACGGCCGTAAACAACAATATATATATATATATATATATATATATATATATATATATATATATATATATATATATATATATATATATATATATATATATATATATATATATATATATATATATATATATATATATATGTATATATATATATATATATATATATATATATATATATATATATATATATATATATATATATATATATATATATATATATATATATATATATATATATATATATATATATATATATATAAATATATATATATTATATATATATATATATATATATATATATATATATATATATATATATATATATATATATATATATATAGTTTTAAATATGGCCAATATACAATTATTACACCACTAGGTGGATTAAAACAGGTTTTTCATTATTTATTTTTCCATCTTAAATCGCTCATATCTCATACACAACGCTGTAACGCTGTATTTTCTGTTTTTTCGTAAGCAAAGATAAAATGAATTATTTTCTCCCCACACTATATGAAATATTTTCTCCCCACACAATATATGAAAATTTATCATTATTTTTCAGGAACTGGAAATGCCATAAGAATCGGATAACTTCCCTCTCAGCGACACGAAGAAACTCGTCAGCAACAGCAGCATCGGAAATGATAAGCGAAATACAATATTAAAAAATTGAGTTACGACCTTCATTAGAGAGTGCTCAGGTCATATTCGTATATATATATATATATATATATATATATATATATATATATATATATATATATATATATATATATATATATATATATATATATATATATATATATATATATATATATATATATATATATATACATGTATATATAAATGAATAAATGAATAAAAAAAACTTTATTTCACTTAATTCTCGGTTACATGGATTCGCTTACATATCTCACTCAAGACTGACTAAAAATTCCTATCGCTAAACCTTTTGTTAATTTGAACGATTTTGTGTTGTTCTAGAGAGGGTGGAAATACGATGATGTTGTCCATATATACCAGACAACATTTTCCTATTTCTTCTCTCAATATGCAGTCCACATTACGCGTTGAGAAGTCGCAGGTGCGTTTTCCAACCCGAATGACATACGCGTTAACTCGTATTTACCAGAGTTTACTGAAAATGCTGTTTTCTCAATGTCCTCTTCATCGAGCTGAATTTGGTGAAAGCCTAATGCGAGATCTATAGTAGAAAAATAATTTGTTCTTCCCAGTAATCTCCGGTATAGGATATCTATCACTGATTGTTTTTTCGTTCAGTTTACAATAGTCTATTACCAATCGAAATTTCTTTTGTCCTGAAGAGTCTGCTTTCTTGGGTACTACCCAAACTGGTGACGTATATGGAGAGATAGAATCTCTTACAATACCGTCTTTCAAAAGTTTATCTACTTGAATGCTTTGGGGTATCTGCAGGATTTGGTGTGGATCGGTATGTTGTCGGTGGTTCTAATTTTGCAGTACAAAACTTCCTTGTTTTTAACAATTGCTTCTTTTCTATTTCGTTTAGGTGTTCGTCCCTTATTTCGTACTTGGTCGTCGTATGTTTTAGGGGGATTTTCTCATTTTCGTAATAGTCCTTCCCTAGTTCGAGCTCATTAGAATTAATTTCGACAGATCTTTCGTCGGTGTTTTTCCGAATTTCCAAAATTGCCTTCCCGTTCATTTCTTCGTATAGTCCTGGTAGTATTGAAAAATGAGAACGATTTCCTGAATCTATTTCGTCTCACGAGTATCTGGATGAATTGGAATTTGTGTTCAGTTAAGTTCAGTTTTGTTCTCCTGGGAACATTTTTTTCATTTTAAATAATTTCTTTCCTATTTTTAAGGTATTAGTAGATGTATTAAGTGTCGCTTTAATTTCGCGTAGCAACTCGTAACCAATAACATCAAAAAATGTATGGAAGTTGAAAACGTAAATTTGAATATTTTTCTGATTTGGAAAATATCTATTGAGGCTGATTTGTTAATCTTGTATTCGCCTTTGATATTTGTTACTGTAGAAGGTGGTTCATCTTTACAATCTTCAATGTTGACGTGAGACGGAGAGAGTTTTTGTTCCTTTAGAGGTCATGATTGAAATATATGGTATGAAGCTCATTCGTTGTTTTGATTTCTTCCTTGGGCAAGCTGAAAATTTATCTCTTCTGAAATTAAATATTCGTCGTTTTCGGAATCGAGCGTAGTGTCTCTTGTGTTTTTGTTCTGGCATTCTTGTTCTGGTTCGTCATCGGAGTCGAGTTCCGTGTCTATTTGTTTTTGTCCGTGGTTGTTAATATGCATTTTGGAAACATGAGTCCGCATAGATATGTCCTCGTCATTTTGTGAACGGTTTTTAAATTTACCTGATGGGTTCTTATCATGCTGACGTCGGTTAGAATTCCCTGCATTTAGTTTTGTGTATTTATTTTGTCCGCTATTCTGTTGAGTAGAATAAGGTGTCGGATTATGTGCTTTTTTGTCGAGTCTAAATCTATATGCCGCATTAGAGTACTGTTGCGTAATTTCGAAAGCATGTTCTAATGTTTCAGGTCTGCAACTTCTCACGTGCATTGATATTTCTTCGTTCAACCCGTCAATGAACCGTGTTAGTGTTATGAGGTTTATGAGAGAGTTGATTGCTTTTGTGGACGATTTGTAGTCATCCATATTGGCGGCTGCTGATTTGATAGCAGTATCTATTGCTCGGATTTTATTATAGTATTCAGACAAGTTTTTCTTGCCCTGCTTGACATAAAAGAGTGACTGGATATAAATTGTTATATCGCGACGGTCACCGTACGCTACTGCAGCGCTTCTTCAATTTCCTCCCACGTTGTGGAGTTACCGGAAGCTATCAAGATTTCTCTTGCTTCTCCGGTGATTTTATTTTTAACACTACGAACTATTTGTCCATAACATATATCATTTTTTTATTGTTCAAAAAGTTGTAGCGTTTGTTCGGTATCTTTCACCCAGGCTAAGTCTTCCTTCTTATTACTGCTAAAATTTGGAATATTACTGATCGGGTCAGGTGTAGTGTAGCTAAAGAATGGGAATTCTTTGCTCTTTAAAGAATTTATCGTTTGGATTAGTTGAGTTTGGTTTTCGGTCAGTCGCTTGACTTGTTCGACCAGCTCTTGCGTGTCAATTGATTCCACCATAATTCTATTTGCGTCGAACCTTGCATTAGTTTTTGGAATTTTTAATTTTTGAATATCACGGTCTTTAATTGCCAGTGATATGTTCTGCAGTTTATTTTGTGAATTTTAAACTTCTAGTCAGACGGAGTTCAGCTATTAATGATATACCCTCACTATTTGCCTACTACCTCGTTTCTGGTTTTCACTGTTTTTAAGCCACTCGTTTTCACTTCTTAATAATAATAATAAGGTGAAAGTTACTTACAAGATGATTCTTTTCATCAGGGAGTCTGCTCTTTAAGTGTGTAGCGATTATGGGATGGTTCCATAATCGCTACACACTGCTTGTCATCAAGCATCATAACCAATTGCTTCATTGATCTGTTGGAGGGAATCATGCAATCACCAGTATGTGCAGACGCTTCTTGCTCCGATTCTCTCCGCACAACAAGCACTATTGAACGCGTTTTTAACGTCAAGCGTTACTACCGCGCAGTAACGAATTCCACGCCGCTTAGGTTGAATAGCGACCTCAGCGGTGGCTACCACTGATTTTATGGCATCCGTCGTAGACCTACCTTTGCGGAACCCGTACTATTCGTTAGACAGTACACCAGCCTCCTCTATGAACGGAGCTAGCCTGTTCAGGATGATTCTCTCCAGGAGCTTCCCTGTGGTGTCGATCAGGCAGATTGGTCTATATGCCGACGGGTCCCCAGGAGGTTTTCCAGGTTTCGGTAACAGTACCAATCTCTGCCTTTTCCAAATGTCCGAGCTCGTGCGATCGTCCAGACATCTCTGCACGACCTCCCTGAACATGTCCGGTTCGGTGGTTATATAAACCTTTAGAGCCGCGTTCGGGATACCATCTGGCCCGGGGGCTATTTTAGTGTTTAGCGATCTCGCCGCTGACAACAACGCTTTATTTGTCACTCTGCTAACATCGTTTGTTGGTAGCGATGCTGGCGGCCACGGAAACGTGTCGTGGTGAGGGAAGAGGACTCTTATGATCAGTGCTGGAAACAGTCCCTTCACGTGACAGTTTTATGAGAAATTCCTATGTTGGTACCTAAAACTGTAGATGTTTACTATGAATGTCGTGTGCTGAAAATATCATGTTGCTTACTATCCGGGCAGTCACACATGAATGTCGCACGAACCATACAAATGAAAGTCGCGTGTGACAGTCATGAGCGAGATAGTCCTCATGAATGATAGTCCTCAATAGAATCGGCTGCATTTTGTCTTCGGTGCGAATTTCATTTCTGGCAATAAACATTCATGAAGAAATTCAAAACGCCGTTATTAGTGATAGTTTTCATCTCGATGCTGTTCCATGAAATGGTAATTTCATACCAGTATTGCAAAAGGAGAACGTCAATGTCAATGAAAAAGCGTGGGTTAGGGTTGTCAATCAACGAAAATTCTTAATTGTTTAAAAATTTTCATCCATTAAAAAGAAGAAGCGAATATTAATCGAAAATCACATTTAAACATTTTCTAGATGCATAGGGTTGTCGACCAGCGCAAATTTTCAATTTTTGAAAAAAAATGAAAATAGTAATTGAATAAAAAAGTAAGTCTTTAGAGCACAAAATTAACTATATTCATGTACTTTAAAAGGGCATAGAGTTTTCAACCAGCAAAAATTTACTACTTTTGAACAGTTTCTAGTTTTATTTTAATAAAAAGTAAAGTCAATAGTTAAAGAAATTTACCAAGAAAAACTTCCAAATTTTAACAAAAATTAATGCATTAGTTGAAGAGTGGATGTTAGAAAACGACGTTAGAAACCGTTTCTAAATACAAGATGGCGGCTTCCGGCATATCGATATTCGTTACAAACCATCACAATATGAGTATTTTTCGAACGGATTTGATGAATGGATGATAGAAAACGACGTTAGAAACCGTTTCAAAATTCAAGATGACGACTTCCGGTTCATCGATATTCGTTACAAACCATCACAATGTGAATATTTTTCGAACGGAATTGATGAGTGGATGTTAGAAAACGACGTTAGAGGTCGTTTCTAAATACAATATGGCGGCTTCCGGCATATCTATGTTCGTTACAAACCATCACAATATGAGTATTATTCGAACTGATTTGATGAATGGATGTTAGACAATGACGTTAGAAGCCATTCCAAAATCCAATATGGCGACTTCAGGTTCATCGATATTCGTTACAAACCATCACAATATGAGTATTTTTCAAACGGATTTAATGAAAGGATGTTAGAAAACGACGTTAGAAGTCGTTTCTAAATACAATATGGCGGCTTGCGGCATATCGATGTTCGTTACAAACCATCACAAAATGAGTATTTTTCGAACGGATTTGATAAATGGTTGTTAGAAAACGACGTTCGAAGCCGTTTCAAAATTCAAGATGACGACTTCCGGTTCATCGATATTCGTTACAAACCATCACAATGTGAATATTTTTCGAACGGAATTGATGAGTGGATGTTAGAAAACGACGTTAGAGGTCGTTTCTAAATACAATATGGCGGCTTCCGGCATATCTATGTTCGTTACAAACCATCACAATATGAGTATTATTCGAACTGATTTGATGAATGGATGTTAGACAATGACGTTAGAAGCCATTCCAAAATCCAAGATGGCGACTTCAGGTTCATCGATATTCGTTACAAACCATCACAATATGAGTATTTTTCAAACGGATTTAATGAGTGGATGTTAGAAAACGACGTTAGAAGTCGTTTCTAAATACAATATGGCGGCTTGCGGCATATGGATGTTCGTTACAAACCATCACAATATGAGTATTTTTCGAACGAATTTGATGAGTGGACGTTAGAAAACGACGTTAGAAGCCGTTACTAAATAGAAGATTTTTTCTAAATACAAGTATTTTTCGAACGGATTCGATGAGTAGAAGTTGAAAACGATACTTACAGTCGTTTCAACATCCAAGATGGCGGGAATGAGACTGAGCTGCATTTTTTTTTGGTGCGAATTTCATTTTTGGTTATAAACTGTCATAAAGAAATTCATAACGACGTATTCGTGATTGTTTTCATTTCGATACTCTTATAAATCTTATTAGCTGCTGTGAATATTAATCGAAAATCACAACATTTAAACATTTACTAGATGCATAGGGTTGTCGACCAGCGCAAATTTTCAATTTTTGAAAAAAATATGTAAAATAGTAATTGAATAAAAAAGTAAGTCTTTAGAGTACAAAATTAACTATATTCATGTACTTTAAAAGGGCATAGAGTTTTCAACCAGCAAATATGTACTACTTTTGAACAGTTTCTAGTTTTATTTCAATAAAAAGTAAAGTCAATAGTTAAAGAAATTTACCAAGAAAAACTTCATAATTTTAAAAAAAATTAAGGCATTAGTTGAAGAGTGGATGTTAGAAAACGACGTTAGAAGCCGTTTCTAAATACAAGATGGCGGCTTCCGGCATATCGATATTTGTTACAAACCATCACAATATGAGTATATTTCGAACGGATTTGATGAGTGGATGTTAGAAAGCGACGTTAGAAGTCGTTTCAAAATTCAAGATGACGACTTCCGGTTCATCGATATTCGTTACAAACCATCACAATATGAGTATTTTTTGAACGGATTTGATGAGTGGATGTTAGAAAACGACTTTAGAAGTCGTTTCTAAATACAAGACGGCGGCTTCCTGCATATCGATGTTCGTTACAAACCATCACAATATGAGTATTATTCGAACGGATTTGATGAATGGATGTTAGACAATGACGTTAGAAGCCGTTCCAAAATCCAAGATGGCGACTTCAGGTTCATCGATATTCGTTACAAACCATCACAATATGGTCGTCAAATGGTGAGATAACTAAGTCCTCACAAGTCCCTATCTCATGCCTCCCCGAGCGTCTATGATGACATTTGGTCAATAGAACGGCGTCGACTGGGTGCTATCGCCTTCTGCGTTAGTAGCAGAATGAGAGGGTGCGAAATGGCATGTAGGTTGAAGCCCATCCTAAAGTGCAGTGTTTATCATAGTATATTACAACATATAATTCTGTTGTTTATTACATCATGTATTATTATTATTATTATTATTATTATTATTATTATTATTATTATTATTATTATTATTATTATTATTATTATTATTATTATTATTATTATTATTATTATTATTATTATTATTATTATTATTATTATTATTATTATTATTATTATTATTATTATTATTATTATTATTATTATTATTATTATTATTATTATTATTATTATTATTATTATTATTATTATTATTATTTATTATTATTATTATTATTATTATTATTATTATTTTTATTATTATTATTATTATTATTATTATTATTATTATTATTATTATTATTATTATTATTATTATTATTATTATTATTATTATTATTATTATTATTATTATTATTATTATTATTATTATTATTATTATTATTATTATTATTATTATTATTATTATTATTATTATTTTTATTATTATTATTATTTATTATTATTATTATTATTATTATTATTATTATTATTATTATTTCATCGAAGTTGGAAACACCGTTTCGAACGAATTCAATTGTGCGCGCTCCTAAGATATATTCAGTAATTTCCAGTGTTCTTAGTGATCGCAGTAACTTAAATATAAATCAGTGAAAGTGTGAAGTACTACATTAGTAGTCTACAGTGAAAGCTTATCAAAAATCGGTGAAAAAACGGTCTAAACCGATCATATAAATTCATATGTGACGCCGTAAACAAAACAAAAATCCGCCATTGGGCTTGTGCAGCGACCTATTTACCCGTAGCGGGTACTGGTTGTGATGGTTAAAGTGCCATAGCACTAGTGTTCAGTAGTACCCGGCGAAAAGGTTCTAAAGCCCGTCAAAACTAAAATCAGAACCACAATCAAATCTAGTGAATTTGTGCTCCCCGACATCAAGCCCTATGAAAATCTGTTAACCATAGCTGGCTACCTGTGTTATTTATATTCACGGCCTACAGCTATTCAGTGAAGTGACGGTGTGCCGAAAGCAAGTTTTTTTTTGTGTTAGAAAAAGTTGTAAAAAGTTTTTCAAAATAATATCTTTTTTAATTACCTCGAATATCGCATCTCTCGATCCAAATTCAAATACATCGACGTTATAAAGACAAGCAAGGTAGGATCTTTTTATATTTCTTCGCTTTTTGTCTATTTGGGGTTGGTAACGGGTGACCGTTACCACTAAAACCATACAACGTAACTAAAAATGCCTGCAACTAGCAGCGGTGACCCAGGTGGGTCCGCAGGGAGAAGAATTCCGCAGTACATGGATCCAACGAACGAATTTGGTGAACTTACTTACCTCCAGCTGAAAGGCAAAGATGAAAGCCCACTTCCTAAGAACCCGTTTACAATAGGAAAGTCCGTAGAGATCTTTGCTGGTGGTGCTATTGAAGGTGCAAATAGTGAAGCACAAGGAACACGGTACACACTTCGAATTCGAAATCCAGCTCAAGTAGCTAAATTATTAAAAATGACAAAGCTCATTGATGGCACTGAGGTTGTAGTGGAAACCCACCCGAACTTAAACGTTAGCAGATGTGTCATTTCCTGCTACGATCTCATTCAAATGGATGAAAAAGATGTACTTTCCGAAATACTCAACCAGAATGTCATCCGTGTTCAACGCATAACCCGTAACGAAGCAGGAAAGAGAATAAATACGCCAGCTCTAATTCTAACATTCTGTAAGACTACATATCCGGAATACATGAAAATAGGTTTACTTCAAATACCAACTAGACCCTACTTCCCGAATCCAATGTTGTGCTATGGCTGCTTTAAATACGGCCATACACGTGTCCGATGCCCGGCCCACAACGATGCTTTAATTGTTCGGGTGAAAAGCACGGTGAAGAAGAATGTGGAGAAACCCCATTTTGTCTAAACTGCAAGGGCAATCACCGTCCTACTAACAGACAGTGTCCGAGCTACCAAAAAGAAATAGCAGTCATTAAATTAAAAACCCGCGATAATCTCACGTTCCCAGAAGCACGCAAACGAGTAAACCAGCTGAGCCTAGGTAGTTACGCTCAGGCCACAGCACAACCCAACGAAACAATAAAGAAATTAAAAGAATTAGAAACGCAAATGAAAAACAAAGATGATCAGATTTCGAAACTTATGGAAGAGATCAAACGTAAAGACAACAAGATAGAGCAAATGATAGCTTACATCCATCAGATGAAACAGCAAGACACCAACTATGAAAAATCGCTTAACAACAAGGAACATCAACAAACGAACCAAAGTACTGGACCTGTAACGAGATCAAGAAACAATTCACCGGCTGTGTCAGAATCTAAACGCGGAAGACCACCTAAAAAGATCACTCCTTTCAATATGCCCATAGCAGCAACATCGGATAATACAAGCCCACCTCCAAAAAAACTCGCAAATGCCGCTAACAAACAAATTCAGCACGAAAGTTATTCGGATGAAGATATTGGCAACGAAGAAGACGCCCCCCAACCACCTCTTCGATAATCCTTACACCCATCAACGTCCGAATGAAAAAATGGAAACACACACCACTACTACCAATGAAACAGATCGGTTTGGAAGTGAGGAAAGTGTAGTACTCCTTCCAACGCAAGCACAGCAGGCTGAAGGAGCTGTCCGGACCGCCAAACCCCAACCCGTTGACAGCAAATTCACCTCTGTGGCCGACAAATCCAGCATGCAAATCTCCGAACTCAATTACAACAAGCAGCCAAATAACTCGAAGAACAGCGAAGCCACACGAAGCATATCCCCAGTGCCGACCGCTGTCGGTATTCCTGATAGTAATAGTGTAGTTTTTACGACAGCGGTTGGCACTGTGGGCTCCTACCTCTCACAGGTCAGTCCCGTAACCGTCAACCCTCTGTCAAACACTACTGCGCCATCAAATTTTACAGATCAAACCTACCATACAACCACCATAGTCTCATCGTCGAAGGAACAAACAACAAAAACTCCTATCTCTCCCGGCGAAGGTCCATCTACAAGAGCGTTTACACAAAGTCTATCCCCGGTGCCGGCCGTTGTCGGTAGTCCCGCGTCTAATAGTGTAGTAATCTCGACAGCGGCTGGCACTGTGGGGCTAGACGCTCCACAGGTCAGTCCCTTCAAGAGAAATGTTGTAACGGACAATACTGCTGTTACACTCTCTGTTCTAGACACGACAAACCCATCATCCCGGTCTGGGGAAGAAGAGATGAAAGTAGCTTCCCCACTTCCACCATTGGAAGGGATCGATCGGGGGGAAAAGGACTGTCCCTACCCCTTGGATATACAGTCCTTGCAACTCTCCTCCCGACTTTCCACCGGTACAACATTCTCGAAACGAAGAGCAGTAGAACGCAAAGAATCAACAGAATCGACATCACCATCGCTGACAGAGTACAACAACCGCACTGGTGGATGCTTTGCTCTACAATGGAATATACGAGGACTAAGAAGTAATATCAGCGAACTGAAGCAGCTAGTTGCGGAGCACGATCCCTGTTTGATAGCAATACAAGAAACGAAAGTTTCTCAAAATCTTGTATCGCCGAACTTCATAAGTAGAAACTACACACTGTTACTAGAATCTAAAAGTGAACACTACTGGTAACACGGTGTTGGTCTGGCAGTCCGTGAGGGGATTCCTTTCCAACGCGTGCAGATCTCAACCAATTTGCATATTGTCGCCGTACGAATCTACAATCCTATTCATGCAACCGTGGTACCTATCTACGTTCCCCCAAGCGTTCAACATTGCCAATCTGCACTGATTGACCTGCTGGAACAACTGGAAGGCCCGGTAATACTGCTAGGAGATTTCAATGCCCATCACATGGCATGGGGTTCACAGTCTACGAACTTACTTGGACGTTTCATCGCAGAAACTACGCTCACAAGGAACCTTGTAATCCTTAATACAGGCTCCCCTACCCGCATCGATCCTGCCACTGGAAACTTATCAGCTATAGATATTTCTCTGTGCTCTAAAGCTATTGCTCAAAGATTTACCTGGAGAACTCTGTCGGACACTTGTAACAGCGACCATTTCCCCATACTGATCTCTATTCCCGGATGGTCACACTGCCCAACAACACGACGCAAATGGCTCTTTGAACATGCTGATTGGACCAAATACGAGCAAATAACAGCCCGTTCTATCTGTCAAAGTGAGGAGTGGAATGTTCAGAAACTTTCAGAGAAAATCATTGCCGCTGCTGCCAAATGTATTCCTAGGTCAAGCGGCGTTACTGGCCCGAAAGCAGTTCCTTGGTGGTGTCCGGAAGTAAAACAGGCGATCAAACAACGACGCAAACACCTTAGAGCCCTTCGCCGCACACACCCATCTGATCTCGAAAGAGCCATAGCCTTAAAAAGGTTTCAGGATGCTAGAGCACATGCTCGAAAGGCGATAAAAACAGCTAAACAAAAGACTTGGATAGACTTCGTTGGAAAAATATCACCCAGTAGTACAACAACTGAGTTATGGCGTACAGTAAATACCTTGCGTGGTGGTCGACGTCAGCATACGATGGTACTTAAAAGAGGAGACAGCTTCACGGATAATCCAGAAGAAATCGCGAAACAACTTGCGGAGCATTACTATAGAAGATCGGCGACCTCCAGCTATCCCCCAGAATTCCAAAAACAGAAGCATAAAGCTGAACAACAGCGTATAAACCACTCTCGTGCCTCAGACGATGTATATAACAT